>NW_020210520.1:1338150-1377962 GCF_003070985.1 Temnothorax curvispinosus | reverse complement strand
CGTAAGTTTCATTACTGTAGAGGTCGCTGGCTGGGAGCTTGTGGGTGAAACCACCGAGCAACCACCGAATGACGGCCACTCGTAGGCCGGTATTCATAGTCGGATCTTATATTTAAGACTGTCTTAAGTATGATCTTAAGATGTTATGAACCAATCACAGAACCGTATTAGCATCTTAAGACATTACTTAAGACAGTCTTGAAATAAGATCCCACTATGAATACGGGCCGTAGACACGGTCGTGAATACGTATACTCGTAGCACGGTCGTATTCACTTTGACCCAATGGATTAAAAGGAGAGGAAACGAGCGAAAACGAGCGACTGCTCACGATTGCTAGGCTAGCGGAGTATCGGCTGAACGCACCCATTATCTGTGAAAGATTAATAATTCTGTTGATAAGCTAAGCACAGATTAATTGATTGATCGGCGAGTCATCCCAAGAATAAATTTAATATTAATCAATTGAAAACTCACTCGTTTATCGTATCTGGATAATTTCTAAAGAATGCATGTTATTTTACGAAATCTGTGATATAAAATCGTTAGACAATTACTTCGATTTTAACTGAAATAGAATCTGTAATATCTGTAAAACTTGACTTGATTCCGAAAACGCGCGACAGAGGACGCCACCGAACAGATTGACAGCCGTGAGCGTCGTCACGTCGTCAGCCGTCACTCGTCAGCGTCAGCTGTCGTCAACGATGCGGCTGCGTTTACGGAGCGACGAAGAGGCGGGCGTAATTTCACATCGGTGAAAGGATTGTGCTATTCGGCCGCGTCCGAAGAATATTAAAAAGGTAAACGCGCGATGTAAATACATATGTAATTTTGCGTTCTACGCCTCTCTCAGAACCGATCGATTCCATATCTTGGATCGAAGCCCACGGTTAGTTTGAAATTAAGTTTCAATTTTATCTGTCCTTTGTTTTACGAAGTCGATGAATTTGGCCTTCAGAGAGGCTCACATGAATTTCCGAGAGGCTCACTATATTTCCTCTTTGATTCGTTATCATACCTTTCTCAGTTATTCTCTTCAAATCATCAATGTATCATTATGATTTATTAGATAGACAAGAAGCATAGGCTGTATTGTAAGTAGAAGTATGTCTTTCAAAGTGTCTAGTTTCCGATCGATTTAAAGCATTTTGTTGCGCGCCTCGAGCCAACAGCCGCGTCATTTCTTAAAGCGTCGGCCAACTTCAGATCGTTCGCCGCTCCGCTCGCGGCAGTTCCTTCTCAAACTTCCGAACTTGACGCAAACGTATTCGCGTACCTGACACGTCCCTGACGAGGGGATCGGTCGTTAATTCGATCAATTAATCGTCGCGGTCAATTGATCGTCGGTTCGTCACGCGGAAGGCAACGAGTAACCGGTAACGGCCGGAGGGGGGGACGTTGAAGATTGAAGACGCCTCGCTGGACGCGAAACGGCCTCGTCAGATGCACGTCGTGCGTTAATTTAGTGGCGGCCATTATCGCGGCTCGTACTGTTCGCTCGCGTCGCGTCGCGTCTCATTGCGTTTACAACGGCTAGTCAACGCGGAAGATGAACGGCCCCGCGCCATTATTACGCCGCATCTATTCCGGCCGCGTTTCCGCTCGGTCGAGCTCGCGTTTCCTCTGTGCTCCCGCTCCTTGTTGCGACCTCCCTTTACCATAGAGGGGCTCCCCGCTGTGGACCGGTTGCCGGTCCGAGCCCTCGCCTTCGCGCGGGAAGAAATGGCGGCAGCGTATACCGAATGAAAAGAACGGTAAGAAAGAATAGTAAGAAAACGGAATTTGCTTCTTGTCTTTCTTTTTTTTTCTCGTCACGGCCGGTTGGTCATCGAATGGAAATCCGAAAAATTAATTAGCGTAGACGGGAACGACGTTAAAGAGGCGTTGACGAGAAAGCGAAAAATCCGCCGCCTCGTTGAAGTTCGGGTCTCACACGAGCCTCCGACGAGGCGGCGATCGTTGTAATTAATTTACGACGCGCTGCTCCGAGGCTGCTCCTTTCCCGTGTCTCACGGCGCGGGCGGCGTCGCCGGTTATTGCTACATAACCGTTGTCGGCACGTCGGCAGCAGAAGCGGCACGGTCGACGAGTGGCTTTTAGAAGGAAATTAAGCCCCGGGTGTAAGCGGTTAACAAAGAAATTAATGCGCGTGTATCGCACTTGTACCCGCCATCAAGCTATCTGCGAAAGAGGGACGTGGAGAACGAGGGTGGGGGGAGGGGGGAAAGAGGGAGAGGCAGAGGGCCGAAGGCGGTACCGCCGGTTCACCCAATTAGCTTCCGGGCTAATTAGACCTATTACGTGCCTTAATACGGCACTCTTTTGCGAGCGTGAGCAAACCGCCATCTTGATAACAAGAAGGGACTAACCCCCCCCCCCTCCCTGTTCTTTTTTCAGGTCATGCAGCGCGGGTCGGGTCGGGACCCGGGACGAGTGGCGCGGATTAAGGAAACACGCTGACGTCGGCTGTCCGTCGTGGATTTCCGCTCTCTCGGAAGGAGACCTCGGAGTCGACATCATGGAACGACATGGGGCGAAACGCCGACCGATCGTCGCGTTAACCAGGATACAGCGACGAGGATGCAGTCGATGTCGGTGAGTGAGCTTTGCGATATTTGCACGAGTCACCGTTTTCTCATCCGCGCATGTAACAGATGGGCGAGATAATCGAAACCCCGTAACAGCTTGTCGCACATATCCCGCTGGATCCTTTTTATACACTGTTAAATTTTTGTGTGTGTTAAATTATATCAATGGCTAAAAATGACTCAAATTGAGTCATTTTTAGCCATTCCTATAATTCGCCACTGCTCTTACTCAATATGTCGTTTTGACTAAAATAATGTTAATTTAACTAAACCAGTGGGGTTGGAATAATACTGTTTTGTGTTAAAATAATAAATTTCGACATACATGGTAGTTAAAAATAACAAAATATTATTTAACTTAAATTGGTTTAAATTTTTACCGTTAAATATTAAAGGATGAAATTTAAACCAATATCTTAGTTGAGTTAAGTAACATTTTGTTATTTTTAACTACTATGTGTGTTGAAATTTTAACGCAAAACAGTATTATTTTAATTCTATTGGTTTAGTTAAATTAATAACATTGAGTAGGAGCAGTGACAATCTACAGAAATGGTTAAAAATGTGGTAGTCTCAAATTGAGTATAATTTGACATTACCAATTTAACAGTGTTACCATTAATATTTAATAGTAATCGCGAAAACATTTGAGATATTTAAATGCTGTCGCACTGTTTCACCCGCATTATCTTCGCTCCGTGAAGATTAATATTTCCCGCCTTTTCTCGGCGAGCGGCGAGATGAAGGGAGTTTCCTTCCCTTCCCTTTTTTACATTCTAAATTCACATTTTTTGACGCTGCGAGAGAAGCGTCGTTCCTGATACGTGGAGGATGAAAAGGATAGGGTTTATATTTTATGTGACGAAATTCTTTTTAAATGCCACATTTGATATTCGCATAAAAATGAGATATGTGCGCTTTACGACGGACTTTCGTTTTGCATTATTACGGTGACGTGTATCAAGGGAGAACAAGTCGAGATATCGAGCGACGTGGAGCGCACCGCTCAAAGGGATTCGAATATCCCACTTCGAAGTAGGCGCTACGTTACGTTTCGTTATAAACGTTATATTTTATCGGTTATTCTTCGAGCGTACGTTTATCCTGATAAGTTGGAAACTCGAATATAAACGAATACGCTCGTCGCGATTTTTTCCGCGCGCGGTAGATCGTAGAAGCCGCGGTTTTCAGGACCACCAACGACACTGTTAAATATTAAACAATAAAATTTAAATCAATACCTTGAATTAAATACTGTGTTGATTATTTTAACACAAAACGGTAATATTTTAGCTTCATTCAATTTAGTTGAATTGACATTGTTTTAGTTAAATTAATGATATATTGAACAGGCACAGTGGTTACCTATAGGAATGGTTAAAAATTACTGAAATTGAGTATAATTTGACATTACGAATTTAATAGTGAGTGTTAGCACAGTATCAGCGTGAAAGAAAGTTCAGCGAGATAATACGGGAATCAGATAGCGAGCTCAGCTGTTCCCATCGGAAATACAAGTCGGGGAATTTCGATGGAAACTCATCGTTCGACGCTTCCACGACGTTTGCAAAAATTAACGGAAAACAGTCTCGACCTGCTTATTTTACGTTTACGTTCGAATGGGTTTTCTCGGATTGGCCGACGCGTCGCCATCCCTTTGTGAGAGAATTACCATTTCCGTGTACCATTTTTCCTCGCCCGAGAATCTCGCGTTACCGTTCCGCCGGTCGAAAGAATCGCACCGTTACAACCGCGACGGGGATAAATTCCGATAAGAAGACCCAGCGTTATCGTGATAATTCCCGGGGTGTCCGAAAGGAGGGGAGGGGGGAGAACTTGCAGAATCGCCGAAGATAAACGGCACCGTACGTCATACGGCGGCCGGATATGATCGCGAGATCCGCGCTTTCAAATGCAAATGTAACGGACCGCCGCGCCGCGGACAATCGCGAGGACAATCGCGAGCGCGCGCGCGCGCGCGACCGAGATTTACTGCTGTTTACCGCAATTTATTTTTGCGCAAAACACAGAGTTTTCCGCCGCGACGGCGTTGTTCCATCACAAACGAGATTAATAGACGGAGAAATCTGCGTCGCCATCCTCGCTGCCACTTTGCCATTATCCCGGTGTTATTTACAGACGCGTGCCCTTTTCACGTTTCAGACTTAAAATTAACATCCAATTTTCGGTATATCGTTAACTTTGCGGTGACAACTCAACGCTGTTGCCGATGAATATTCTCTGCTCCTGTCCCGCAATTAAATTCCTTAGATCCAATCGTAGAAAATGTCTGCCCTTGTCGCTGTATTATCTCGGTAATTGCTGCATTAATATCATACCCGTCTCTCTTCTCGGTATTGTATCTCATCGTAGAATTCCTCTTTATGCTGGATGTGTAAAAAATAATTACTGATAATTCCTGGTTCAATTATATGCGGTGTACGCGATGTTATTATTGCAAACATTATGGAGTCAAGAGATCAGACGTAATTATTGTGCTGGGCAGTCGCAAATACTAACGTTGCTGGTGTGTAATCGACGCGAGTTAATTATTAATTGCTTGGGAAGAAATGTCGGGCAGCAGTTGCTTCTAATTAAACGTCTTATAAATTTACTTATTAATAACATATTTCTCTCAACCTAGTAATGAAACTTGTCAAAGTTGAGTGAAATATAATTTAAGCGATATATAAATATACATATATTTATTTATAAACAATTTATTATGAAGTTTGTATACCTGTACGATTTATACGTTTCGTCTCATTTAATTTAATCTGTGGTAAAGTACTGGCACAGAGTTTCAAGTAGAGTTTTAGTCTCTATTTTGAGTTAAAGCGTTCAAGCACGAATTTACTTAGAGCTTTATAAGGCTATAAACGAAGGAGATATTCTGGTGACACAGGCGAAGTTGGTACATAATCTTATTAAATGGATGGGAGTTTACTGTTGAATGCACGAGATGTAGGTCAGTGGTTTTGACAAGGCCGGCGAGCCCGAATTCGAGGGGGAAACGGGCCGCGCGTAAACGCGCGCGCACACCGTTACACACCGGGGTTTGCGGTCGAAGTTGATCAGTTTTACCGTAATGAAAAGACTTAATGCCACACCAATATCTTGAACGCGTCCCATGACGATCATTAAGTTAAAGCCTCGCTCGCGCGGAAACGTTTCCCTAAATGACACGCTCGAAGCTCCGGATAAATTAATTTCCCCACGAACGGATCGTTCAGTTATCAATGTTTCTCTCCTTCTCTCTCTCTCTCTCTCTCTCTCTCTCTCCTCTTTTTCTCTTTCTTTCCCAGAGAGAGCTACGATACGTAGGATTTCCAAGGCGGGCAGGATAAACCTCTCCCTCCATCTCCGCTTGCTCCGTCCCTCCAGATTGTTCCGTCCGGATCTGATTAATTGAGGGTCGCACGAAACGATCAATCGCTTCGCAAGGACAATAGCAAGTGCGTGAGCCCGCGTTGACTGATGATCGTCAGGAAACCTCGATCGAGTTTGTTCCGAGTCCGAATTCCGAACTATGCGCGCGAATTTCGTCGTCCATCGAGACACGTTAGGTTTAAGCTTCGTACCCTCTTCCCGGAACAATGAACAGCTTTTTGTGATTAACGAGCGGCATTTAACGAAGGCGCCCGTTCCGGTCGCGCTATCTCTCAAGCTTCCTCGCTTCAATTGTCTCACTTGATTAGAATCGTATAATCGGGTTGTCGGTATGAAACTGTGGCCGGCAGCCATAATGCAACAATCGCAATATTTCATGTAAAGATTCGCAATGGTTATGACACTTAATTTAGCAGGAAATTAAATTTAGATTTTTAATTAAACGTGAAATACTAGCGTAAATGAAATCAATTACCTCCCATTAATGAGCTTTTTAAATTCAATTATTCGTTTAATTTTCTCTCTCTCTCTGTCTGTAAACATTTTTAATCAAATACAATTTACCGCCACAAGCGTTACGATTTCGATTCATTTGAACAACACTCCATTTGGTCCCTTAATTAAACATAAACAGTTACTCAATTCTTTCTCGCATGCCACGCCATTTTCGTCGCGCTATGATACACATTTTCCGATCAAAGAAAGACTTGGTATTTCTTTTTTCACTCTCGACTATTTTTATTCTCGGTGTCGCTCTCGATTTATGAGAGTCCTCCTTTCGTACTTCCCGGCCTTCTTTTCCCCGCACAAGGATCCCCCCGTCGCGCTATCGCGGTCAGTGATGGGGGAGCCTCTTTCAGCCGGGCACGAGTTCTTCCACTTTGTTAAGCGAGGGTTCGCGCCACCATTTGTCGGACCGTCCATTCATCTGTCCGTCGGTGGTCGGTCGGTCGGTCGGTCGGTGGGTTCTACGCCAACGTAGAAGCGAGGAGGCGGCGGGCCGGAGCGGGATGCAACTCGCAACAGCGCGCGCTTTCTCCATCGTTGGGGAGGAGGAGAGAGAGAGAGAGAGAAAGAGAGAGAAAGAGAGAGAGAGAGAGAGAGAGAGAGAGAGAGAGAGAGAGAGAGAGAGAGAGGGACAGAGACAAAGCGCCGGAGAGGGAAGAGGGAACGGAGGGATCCCGGGAGCTCTATCGACCGACTTCTCTCTCATCCAGCATCCCAGCTATGGAGCCGTAGGTAGTAGTTGCAGCTGAAATCTCCTCCTCCTCCTCCTCTTCCTCGTGCTACTACTACTACTCTCTATGATTCTCTCTCTCTCTCTCTCTCTTTTTCTCCTCCTTCTTCTCTCCCACTCTATCCCGTTATCCCGATTCTCCCTACCATCCCGTATCTCTGTCTCTCTCTCTCTCGCTCTCCCTCACGTTCAGGAAGAACGCCCCTCTCGCTTTGGCCAAAGCGAACTCTTGACATTTCGTCGTGCCAGTGCACCAGTTCTGTATCCCAACGAAAGCCCAGATGTCCTCTAAGGCTTGTTAATGTGCTCTGATTGCCAACGCCGCCCCGCCACGCTGGCTTCTCATCGAGCGTGAAGGGAAATAGGGGAGAAGGCCTAGTAGGGAAAAAAGTAGGGAGGGATGAGTTTAATGAGAAAGATAGAAACGCGCTGATTATACGCGGGGACGTTGATGGTCGTTTATCTAAGGAAAAGGATCGTTTATATAACGTACGCGGATCCTGCCGACACGTTTGTTTTTATACGTGCGTGAGGTTATTTCTAAGATGGAATATTTTCAGCAACATTTATAGAAATAGAATCCTTTATCTCGACGAGATTCTAAGCTTAACCCTCAGCCCTTCGCCCCGTTTTCATCTTCCGCTTCCGCCCGAATGACAATCTCTCTGACCCAGAAACTTTACGCGCCATAAAGATTCTTCATTCGGAGAATTGGAAAACGATTTAAGATGGCGACTTTTCCTTTGGCCCGATAAGACGTTGCTCTTTCAGTCGTAGAACGATACATCGGGGCAGTGAATTTTCGAGAGAAACAGGCCCGTTGAGCCTACGAACGGTAATGGCGGCAGCGTCGAAGGGATGGTCGATGATAATGTTTCCGTGCCGGAAGTTACATTATTTTATTCATGCGGTGCCACGTCAGGATTGGCGCAAACACTGTGTGCCGAGTACGACCAATTTCCATATGCAAAACGTCGCTCTGACGTCGAACAAAGTGGTATCGCGCAAATTCGTGTATGTAGTTCGGTTCGGTTCGGCTGCTATACAATTCAGCCGCGCGATGTACGTTTCCAATAATATTAGGAGGCAGTATCGCACTATTGATTTTTCATTTTGTCTGCGATGATCAAATTTATATTCTTTCTTTGTCATTATCATTTTTATGAATTTCCAATTAATTTGCAATTTATAACTTTCTAATTAATTTATAATTTATAAATTATTAAATAATTTATAATTTGTTGAAAGTTAAATGTTTGAAGCTATTTAATTGTGCTAGGCTTACGGTTGGTTTCACTTTAATATACATCATTTAACTTCAATATTAAATTAATCGTTTTTTATTCATTCTGACAATGAGTTTCGTGTTATGAGAAAATAAATGATTGATTAAAAACTATGATGTGAAGTGGCGAACTGTTACGATTATTTTATTCTATATTACGATCTTTATCTCTAATGTATTAAATTTATTCAAATACTCAGCAACGTTTGTGTCGCGCACGTGATTTCAATATCGCGATATGCAATGGTCGTCGCGTAATAAGGCAGGCGATAGCCCGATGAGAACGCGAAGACGACAATCGATGCGAAACGAGGAGCGTTTCTAGGACACTCCGCGGGAAATCGCCGGAACATCGGCGCTTTTTCCGCAATTTCATCAGTTCCCTTCACGTGCGAACGACGCCGAGCGCCGGTCGCGGAGCAGCAATTTCCATTGCATATTCAGGGGCCTAAACGCTCTGTCGTTGCCAGCAGTCGCAAAGTTATTACAGCCGACATTCTCCGCGCGAACGAGGTAGCTAGGGAAGTGAGAGAAACGTGTGGAGAGCGGTAAGAGAAAAGAGAAAAGTTCGTGCGATGGATTAATTTTCTCTCGCTTTTTCACTGTCTTTTTACCCGACTCAATGAATTATACCGCACTCTTGCGCGAGAGAAGAAAAGAAAGGGAATTAGCTGCCATCTTCTCGAATAGCGAACTGTAGACATGTCATTATCCAAATCCAGTTGTTTGTCTCTCGTAAATTTTATCACCCAGAGGTCCCAGATACCTTCTGCTTCGCGGAATACTTGAATTTCGCCGTTTTGCCTTTATATGGTAACGAGCTCGACGAGCACGCGTCAACCTCGCGGTGAGCGAACACGGCGTAACGTACGTATATTGTCAAAAACAGCTCAAATTCCCGTAATAATAATGCGAGATAATTCCGCGGGTCATAGCGTTACCAAGTTTCTCCGACGTACTGACGGAGACGGGAACGGAACGAAAGTAGGTTGCGAGTTCTGACTGGAACGCCTTGTTATAATTCTCACGTGGCCCGCCGGATCCCGCCTCATCACGTAAGGCGATATTACATTATCCTCGGACACGCTCGGCGCTGCGCTCCGTAACGATCGCGGGGGGGGGGGGGGGGAGTTCTGTAATGGCAGCACCACGATCCGTATGCATAACATTCGACGACGCCCCGTCTATGTACTTTGTAGATGGAATATATGTAATCTTCCTCTCATAGGGCCCCGATGCTCCGGGTAATCCGATGATCGTCTAACGCTATACAATTCAGGCTCGTCTACGATTTGCCCCGGTATCGATCGCCGTCTATAGACACGTAACGGACAGACGTATTAGGTATCGTTATGGAACTAGCGCGTCATTGCACCCCATTTCAGCAATCCCTCCTTACCCTCATAGACGTTAAGTCCCGCGCGATTAATAATACATCACCGCTAAATGACTGCAAAGGAAGAAGTATTATAGATATTCCAGCTCACTAAAAGTGAGAAAAATATCGTTTTACAGACTGTTTGAGATGTTGTTTGATATTTTCGGTGAAATTTCCGCTTGAGACTGTCGACAAAATTCTGAGCGTAAATATTATATTTTGTACTCGGAAATAACACTGTGGAACACGAATGACTTTTATTCTTCATGCGCTGAAGCTAGAAATCCCGTATCCGCCTCGGAAGTTTACACACAACGGCATCTTTCGTTATATAGTCGAAGACGCTTTTGTTGAACTTTTAGCTGTGGCATACAAAATGCTTGTTTTAAAATCAACATGACAAACAGAACTGCACTATATTTACGACATATACTCTTTATATTATTTCTATATTAATTAACGTAAAATCACAATATTAATATTATTATCGATTAGTCAGTATAATTTCATTATTAAAACGTTGATCGAATGATACCCTAATGTTAAAATAAAATTGTTAATCTTAATTTTCCTTAGCATTTATCGATTTTAAGTGTAATTTTGTATAATCGTAAAGCGGGATATTCTATATACATTTTAGTTCGTCAAGCAAAGTTTGACCGTTCGATTAGCAGCGACGATTATAATTTTTGCGGCGGAACTTTCGTGCAATTTATAAACGGCATCGGTTCCCCTCGCGTAAATTCGCCAACACGAACGGCGACTCATTAGCATTCTTCAGCAGCGTCGAGGCTGCGGGGTCTAGGCGGGGCACCGAATAAATTCACCGCTCCAGGTACTCCGCTTCGATTCTACCTCCCTTTTGTCACTGCCAGAACGCCCGGAACGCGGTCGGGGGAAGGGCTGTAACGGGGGTGTAACGCGCGTTCGCGATGGCGTCTCGCTTTTGTTGCGCCTGCAGGGAGTTCGAATTCCATCAACAGGAATTACACAACGTCTCGCGTTATTCTTCGCCTCATTGTGGATTTTAGGAAACGCATAAACTATCCGCCGGATAAAATCTTATTAATCCGCGGGCATTTATTTCGCCATTTGAATTTTATCACGCGTGATCGCGTTGTACACGATTATTGAAGCTGACAATGATTTATTACTGTTTAACGTCGAGCAAAATTTAATTCCGGCGGAACCAACGGGTGTAATTACTACGTTACAACGTTGCACTGTGAAAGATACTCATCGTAATTATTCTTATTTAGTTATCAATCGCGTCTACAAACAAACAAACTGTAAAGTAGTATGATAACATTGCAAAACCTTGGTCCGTTTATTTTACGAAAGGTTAAACAATGAAATACACTTTTATTTAACTTGTATTTCGTATCGGAGTTTTGCAAACCTCTCCGCGCGAGAGAGCGCCTCTCGCTAGTTAGTTTTCTCTTTTGTTTTCCTTGGCTGTGTTTTGCTTTTGTTCACTTAATCGCTGTTCTTCCCTGTCGGGAGAACTTTTATTAGCGATTCTGAGGTGAGTGACGGAATTCGTTTAAAGATAAGTACGAAGAGGATGAGTAATTAGATAATGCGCTTTATTATTTTATTCCGCTAAACTTTTCTGCATTTCTGATGTTAACATTCAGATTAATCAGAGATTCACGTAGTGCCTTGTACTCGCTGCCAACAAAGCGGCGTACCGCTACGGAATAATAATTATTTTGTAAAACAAACAAGAGCGATTTTGACGGGTCCACATGATAAATTTGCATTTCGATTGTTATCGTCGAACAATAACAATCGGACCTGACCATTATTAATTCGGTTCGCTCGATAACGGGGAATTAAATTTGGCCCGCGCTTCTCCATTTTGCGATCGTGCGTTTTGTTCGCTTGCTCGTGTCCTCGATTTCATTTGCATGAAACACGCCATCGCATCCGGAAGGTGGGTGTAACCGAGCGCTATACCAGGTGCCGCCGACATTCCGCGGAATTACAATTTTAAAAATTACATTTTTAACACGGCGGCGCCGTGTGTATTGCAATACCTCAAAATTGTCTTTCGGACATAAAATGTTATGATACAGCTCGATTTTTACATGCCGCTGTCGCCAGAATCGGATTTTTATCCTTCACGGCCCGAACAGAAACCTGATATAAATTCTTTCTTTCTCTTCTTTCTTTAAAAAGCTTTGTGATAAAATTTTTCATTAAATATAATGAAAGCTGTTCTTTATAGTTCTCGATAAAAAAAGATTGTCGGACATAGCATCCTTTAAAAGGTGTTGTTTGAAGAGGCACTTCGCAATGAAGTCGACCCTCTTCGTAGTAACTCGCGACAGCCCAATCCCTTCAGGCGTGTCCCAGCAATATCGTTACCGTATCTCTCGATGTGATGATTATCTGAAGAAATATTGAAATGTGCTATGAAGATAGTCTCTCCTCTGATAATCTCGACGGTTATTACGGTTATTACCGAGGTAGCCATGGCGATCTAAGACAAAACGTTGAATCAGCAGATACGTCGCGCGTAACGGAAAAAGGGTTTCCGCCAACGCTACCCCCGGCGCAATTCTGATACGGTAGCTGTAAATTGTAACAGTCACGCTTCCGCGATTCCATTCAAGGTCCCGGTAGCGTAAACGATTAGAACCCCGCTCGCGTTGGTGTGACGACGACGGTGTTACTGCTTTGTAAACTTTCAGAAGGGAAGCCGAGGGAAGGAAGGAAGGGGGGGAGGGAGGACAGAAAGAGGGGCTGGGAGTCATTCTACTGAATGCACGGCGATGTACGTGCGTACGTACGTATAGAGCCGACAGATAGTGTGCGAGGGTGTGAGAGAGCACCTCATGCAAGAACTATGAAGGTAGAAACGGGAGGAAATGGAGGTAACAGGAGTGTGGAGGAGAATGCGAGTGGGGATGAAAGGCAACCGGTGCCGCTGTTACCTTCCTGTCGGGAATGGGGAACGGTGGAAGAAGGAGGGATGGGGGGGGGGGGGGGGAGGGGGGGGGGGGGGGGGGGGGGAGAGAGAGAGCTAGGTCAGGGCAAAACAACGTTAAATCCGCACTGCCAGCCCCGGGGCGCAATTTCCGCCAACCAGGGCCCGAAGTACGGAGGCGACGACGACACCCGCCAGTTCTTTGGATCATCTATCTTCGTTTCGAGAAATAATCCACGCGATATTATCGGCACTCCGTGTATCTCTCATTGGTCTACCTTTATATAAAACGATGTCGACTTAAATCTATATAAACGAACGTACATATCGAAGTTATATTGTGTGTACATAGATGTATAGTATCAGCTTCTTTATAATAGATTTCTTTGATATTGATTAGCTTCAATGCAATCTTCAATTGCAGAAGAAGAAATTGCGATTAAAATTAATCGACATCGAAGTAATCCGCTAAAATAACAATGTTACTTGCAGTTACTGGCGTTATATATATATTTTTCTGAGATTACATTCTTCACCGTTAGAAAATTTCTCGTCATCTTAAAGATCGCCAGAAAATTATCATACCACCGTAGTAAAATTCTTTGAGAGTAAAACAGTGGTAACATTCGTGAGTGTTGCTGTAATGCTGTAAATTGCCCCGAGTACGGTTATACTAGAATTTTTACGGCTGCGAAGGAATTACGAGTGGTGTGCATGAAAAGGATATTCATCTAACTTCTCGCCGCGTCGCACCGCGCCGTGTGACTTTTTCCCTTCGCAGCTAACGGGCGAACAAGCGCGTTCCGTTTTCCATTCCTCTCCGACGAATCCTCTCTCTTTCCTCTTTCTCTCGCAATATTGATCTTCTCGGGTTCATGAAATTGGTAGGTGCTATACGCCGCCGCGTCATACAGGACGCGTTACCGCTTGGTATCGCGATAGAAATCCCAGCAAACGCATTGACGATTATCGAACGTTGCGTCCTGCCGGACGGACGCGAGAGCTCAGTTTGACTCTTCTGTCCTCGATGGTTTAACGATATTTAGGACAAATTCCGTCGTTTAAGTCTCGCTTCACGATTTTCGGTGATCGCGTGATCGTCGAATATTAACGTTAATGTCGCGACTCGGGAGAAATATGCCGTTAATGTCGGGAAAGATACCGCTCTTGTCGTGCATTAAATTTCGTCAATCGATTATTTAATCGGGCGACGCCTGGATCGTGACGCCTGCTTCGCCATTCCGTTCGTTACAATCGCTGACGTAGATCGGTAATTGAGACGGTCGGAGTAATTGCATTTACTCTACCGCCATGGCGTCGGACACGTACCGAGCGTCTCCTTCGTGGAATACCAATGAATGTGTTCTTGTTACCGAAGGAATATATGCATTCGAACGGATCGGCACGAAAGCGAGCGAGCGAACGAGAGAACCGGCCCGATGTTGCGCGACAACGCAGGAGAGTGGACGTTTGTGCGTCCTTATCTATTTAAAAATCAATAGCACGCTCGCGAACGTGTACATTCCAACGGAGAATTTTCATGTTACTTATTGTCTGAATCTGTCGAAAAAATTGTAACAGCGTTTTCATGTTAAAACTACAGAACACATAGGTAAAAATACATGTAAAACAACGTAACACTTTACAGACGCTTATACAATGCAAATCTTTTTACTTAAAATTTATAATACTTATTTAAAATTACTTAAAATTGTTAAATGTTATTATATAACAAATATTTGTTGTGCATATATGTAGAACGATATGCAAACAAAAGCATCAGCAGATGTGCAGACAAAATTATTGCGAATGTTGCATAACGCCAACGATCAGTGATACGTGCTAATTGGATGCGCCCAATTAAAAATTTTTTTCTATGTCACTATATATTTTTTGATAAGCCGTGTTCGTTTGACGTTTTACATTTGTTTCGACATTTTTCTGTTGCGACTTATCGTAGCTAGAAATGAAGAAAATTAAATAAAAATTACAAGATCTTCATTAATTAATTTAACTTTGGATATCGCAATTTCTCGAAAGTCCACTCAGCTTTATGTTAAAGCAGGCCTCATTCTCACTAATCAGTAGTCTAGTCACTTGATACTTCACAATCTTCTAACTTGGAAAGACCCACAGCTTCCCGGCAAATCCTTCTTTACCGAAATCTACTTGTCACGGGACAACAGAGCTGAAACTTGATCACGTTAACTTCGAAAGTTGGTTACATGAAGTAAAAAGTAACGGTATTATCATACAAATTCGGTTTTCTAAGTTAGGATTACGGGCAGACCTCACGTAGAAAGCCTCTCTGCAGATTAGCGAAACAGCGATTCTTTTTTCTTTGCTCGAATCCGTGTTTTGCCACACAATTTTGAGGAGTATACAGTGTATTAATATTGTGTGAGGGATATGATATATGGATAAAGACAATATTCGGAATATTATTCCTTATCGATACTTTTCAATGATGCAAAATGCGGGCGGTATTGTTTCTTCGAGATCTTCGAGACTGGCGATTTACATCTAAATTCTGCAACTTTAACTTGCGATTTCTCGATAATACAGCGTATTGTACGACGGTAGTATTTACAGTGGCATTTACATTCACTATTAATTCGTACGATGGAGTTCTCAGGCTCAGTAGAGCTTGGGCGCTTCTACTTAAACTATCTCTCGTAAAGAGGAAGCGTTCTGTCACAGTTGGAATAACAGTCGCAGTGCGAAGAGATACGAGGTGTTTGATCTTGTTATAAAATTATTTCACACAATAGAAACGCATCCGATTTCCCGCGACTGCATAATTAATGCGTTACACAATTCACCCCTACGGATTTTCCAAGTTTATATTTGGCATACACACATACCATGTATCTAGTTATTAATAATTTGTACTAATATAACCTGAGCTCTTAAGAATTTTAATAATAAGTTATGTAATTAAAATTCAGTCGATAATTTTACACACTCGATGAATGATCGTTGCCGTTCATTCAAATGCTTGTTTGATTCTGTCTTCGACTGCCTCTTTGTTCCTCCGTCATCTCCTTCTCTCTTTCTCTCTCCGTTTGTCTCTCTCTCTCCAGATTGGCTTTAATTGGGTCTTCGCAATTACCGCCAAAGGGGTTCCCATTCCATCTCTATACCGTCTCCTCGTTAGTACGCATCGATAAACGATGTCACCTTGCAACGATTAACGGGACAATACAGCGTCTCTACATATCTTGATCTGCATCTGTTCACTGTTCAATCCATCCATCTGGCTTGCATTTATCGAGCGTTCAGTCATTTTTTTAACAAATCAACTATAATCATACCGAAATTTTTTTGTTTAATTATTATAAAAATAAATATTTATTATTTATTTTTGGAGAAAAGGAACGCGTGATGTTAACGTATCAGTCGACCTACAATGTTGCAGTATTCCGTTTTTCTTTTTTAGTTTCAATTTATGGCAATGCTTAATCTGTGGCATATTAAAATAATATTTGTGATATTATGTTCATAATAATACATAACATTATGATTATGCATTACATTAATTATATATAAATATTTGCATTTTTTCTGCCATGGCATATTTGAATATGATTGCAGGTCTTATTTATCTTTTAACTCAAATTATCAAATATAAACAGTGAACATAAATTAAAGAAAGATAAAATTATTAGCCATGTATAAGTATTTGCAATAAATATAGATGTGATGCGTCAGCACAAGTCAGAATATTGAAACGTTGCAGCTTAAAATATGCAATCTATACAGTTTATATGTAGATGGAATATTACGTTTAAATTCAATTAAGCTATTTATCGAATATTGTAGTTCTTCAGTCTCCTTCTTTTCTTCCTCTTCTTTCTTTTATACATCTTTCTCGTATAATTATTAGATTTTGATGACACTTAAAATAAGATGCCGTTTTATTGTTTATTACCCGTCGTTAACTGTAGTACGACAATTTCTCGCAATTGTGATTACCGATGCTATCCTTCCACTTGTCTTTCGTCGTCTCGTTTGCACCCTCTTGTTGGATGCAAGACTCAATAACGAGAGACCGCAAGAGGCTGCCGAGTAGCCTAATAATTCGCCATTACGATCCACTCACGGATGTATCATCGGCACTTCAACGGATCGTAACCAGGACAACTATGCGAAGTTCAACCTGTCGCAGCCCTCTTCGTGCGATGAATCGAACGTTCGCAATTTGATCAATGATCGCGTGACAAATGTGACAATTGCGCTAATTATAGAATGAAACTAGATATTTATACTGATTTAGCTATGTTCAGGGGAACTAAGTAAAAGCGTTTTCTGAGCTAAAATTATATGTAATACAGTCAATGAGTCAACTCGCGGAGTGTAACTGCAAGGTAATACGAAATGTAGTCAACTCAGAAAATGCAAGCGAGGATTAACGGAATTAAATCGAGGCGCTTCTCTATTCCCCTTCCTCCCACCTGGTCTTGTCGTACAACTTTCTTCATAGTTCGCTGTTTCTCATTCTTTTCCCATCGTATCGATTCTTTCGCTCTCCATCGCTTCGCCGTTTCTCGTCCGTGGCGTTTCGCAATAACATTTTTATAATTGCGAGCGCAGAAATATAGAATCCAGCACCGCCGTGCGATGCTGGAAAACGCGAAAGCTTTTAAGACCAGGGAGTTAAGAGAGAAAATAAAGGAAATCGCATAAAACAGCTGCCCGTAGGAAAACGGAAAGGCCGAAAATAAAACACGCAGAAACATCCGTTTCGAAACATTACTCGAGTGAGCTCTTAAATTCACGAGAGGGGAATAAGAATGTAAACGATTTAATTTTACGTAATAATGAACCGGTACCGGTTTTATTTGAAAAGTTTTACGTGAAAAGTATTAAAAAAGAGCTAAATATTATTAAGTACTTCAGATATATCGGCATTTACAGCGATTAAAAAAAGTTACAATACATATAATGCAGTTTTTATTCATTTCGAGCTTGACAAGTGATTTTATAAGCGGAGAATATTCATTGCTTTCATATTAAAAGACTTTCGGTAGAAAAATATATAAAAATCTGTTTCTTTACATCGTATATTGCTTTTATTTTTTTTTATCACTTTTATATTGTTTAAATTATTGCAAGAGAATTATTTTACTATACTCGATTCACAGAATTAATAAAATATAGAATAAAAGATTTGCATTATCTGACCGCTGTGCCTAAATCAACAGTTCACAGTTCGAGTAATTCAGTACGAAACTAATTAAGAAAACCAGGAAGTCCTTCCTTGTCATTTCCTTTTTCTTCGCTCGGCAAAACTTCCTTGAGAGATGAACTTCAGTTTCGTGGCTTCACCTTTGAAACAGAAAAGAGGCAACTCGAGTCGGCCAAGGAGACTATAGTATGTACTAATGAGTGAGATTTGACGAGGTAGTAGTCGAGCGGAGGGCAACATTACTACTAATTAAGGATTCACGATGTGCCGCCAACTTCGAGATCTTAATTAAGAGAAAGCCATTAAGAAAATTCCTTGTTTTCCTTGTTTTCCTCTTTTTTCTTCTATTTCTCTGTTTCTCTCAGGTTCCCCAAAAGAAGCGTCGCTTTTTGTGGTTCTTGATCGTGGAAAGTTAAATCGAGCAATTGGGACCGATAACAATCTGCTCGGTCTTCATACATTTGCTCGAGAATCTTTTTACCGTTGCTTGGAAAACATCCTCAGTTTGTTACATAACTCTTTTAAGACCTATATAACGGTAAATCTTTCCATATAGAATTTCTGCAAATATATATTACTAGCGGTTTACCAGCGTGGTACGTATACTTTAACAAATCACACGATATACTCCAGTGCCATCCTAATTTTATTATCTCTGAAAGCGTTGCGCGCACATACACGCGCGCATATACACACAAGTGCATCGCAGTATCTCTTACGTTGGGGAGACGTTAACGTTAACTAAATTACACGTTAACCCGTATACCGACATATATCCGAGCGCGAACGAAATATCTATCTTTGATGTTGTCGTATATTTTAATGTAACTGAAATATATATTTGTCAAAATTCTGCCAATGGGATTTTGTTTGGTATTGCAATAAAATAGATACGGAAAGAGACTAGCACAATGAATCTGGTAATAAATCTAAATCTTGTGAAGATTCGTGGCATTCTTGGCGCGGTGCCATCGGCGATTCAATTTTGGGCCACAACCCCCGGGTTAACAACCCGTCGAATACATACCCCCGACTATGTAGTAGCTATAAAACAGATTTTCTTCTGTACGCTATTTTTTTGCGATAAAATTTCATATACTTTAACAATTGAATTTATTAATGAATTCTTTATTCCTTGTATCAAAATTTTCTTTATCACAATGAAATAAATTGTCACGTCACTCTCCTCAAAATGTTAACGATATATAAAAATTAGTGAAGGCGATCGATGCTTTGCTATTTTACAAAATCGACTCTCCTTTTTTCTAACCTTCCGCTTTAAAAAGAGACGAAAAGGGTGTGCCGCGATATAAATGGCCACATAATCAAACTGCGTTTGTCACCTGTACGCGACACAAGCGAGGATCAAACAGCACATGTATTTCCCCGCTCCATCATCCCCCTTTTCTTCCCTCCCACCGCTGGTCGTTGTGACGTCACGACGCAATCTCGCTCCCGGGAGTTTGCTTGCAAACGCAGTGAACGGAGACCGACGGTGCGAGGGTAGTTCGGGGAGACGGATCCACAAACTGGGGCGACGACAGAGAAGGACGCGCAACACTATCGAGAAATGGTAGGGAACGGTGTGGGTGTATATGCAGGGCGGAGGAGGGAGGGAGAGGGGGAGGGGTAAGTTTAGCTCGCACTGTGCGCCCGGGCATGGGCCTCTCACTCTCACCCCCGAAGAGTACCCGCGGTTGCATATACGTGCAGCTCCAGGTTTCAGCGTGCTCGTGCTGGGATTTCAGCCGCGGTTGCTAGGAAACCGTACAGTGACGTCACGGACTGACGTCACGACTGTACAGCACGCGCTACCCCGGACCAATCGTCGACCCGAGGATAGGACTGCGCTCTCACCCTCCACCTCGGGCGTGCATTCGTATACCGAGATGTTGATTTCGGAAATCGTCCACCTCGATCATGTCGAAACGATAACGCGGAATAACGCAGAGTGGAGTTGCATGGGAACGCTGTTATATTAATTTCCTGTTGCATCGACTTCCCAGCCTCAGAACTTCTATGTTTCTATTCATCCAAATACGATAACACGTTAACAATAATCAAAGTCACGAAATACCTTCCGCGGTCTTTTAGCAATTTATTTCAGATCTAAATGCCTTAGGTACTTTAGTAATATGCATTTTATATTTCGATTTATGAGAGAGAAGGAGAGTAAAGTGGGTCAAGTTGTTAAAATACGCAATTGGGAGGATTACATTTTATACTTCCTACGTTTCGAACAATTTTATTAGATTCGCATATCATCGACCGTATATATTACAGTTTATAAATACAACAGACAGTAAAACTCAAAAGTGTGCTGAAAAATTTTCTGCTTTTTTTTATCTTTTTTTTTATTTTTTTTAAATGAAGAGGAAGCGACGATAAAACGTAAAACGTGAACTTTTAACAGCTCAAATTCGCGATCGAAGCGGGCAATAATATGCCACTCGCTCGTATTCGTTTTAGAAGGTGCGTAAAAATTTATTACGGTAAAAATTACGGACAACGTCCGTGCGAATTTGACTATATATTCGCAGCATCTATATGCGCGAGTGTCTTCATACCTTTTTAATTTCGATGGCCAATGGGGCGGTTTTAACCTATGACCTTTTCGCGAACAATGATAATGCTATCATGCCGCATCGATTATAGCAAATCGATGGACGCATCCCGCTAAAGCTTAGCCTTGTGAGATCGTCTGTTAATTTACATGTAATTTTGGATCAGAGCGCCGGAGCGGTACACGCGGGCCGATTCGATAGCATCATTCTGGCGTTTTATTTTATACTCTTTTATTTCAGTGTCCTATTTCTCACTTAATGGCTCTCTTTCGTTCCGCTGCACATCCGACGGTTTATTTCAAGCCGGTTAATTTGAATGCGCATCTCCCTCGAAATTTCAAATCAGCAAAAATATTCAATAAAATAAATCGTAATCCACGAGATGCACAGTGCTGGCTAATCATCGTTAACGTTTTAAGAGCGAAGTTTTATAGTAGTTTTGATTGCCAGACATCTTCTTGTCGAGCATATCTTTTTCAAACCTGAATTAATGATGGAAAAGTGAAAAAAAAAAAAAAACTAAATAAAATCTAATTCTTGCTGTGCTGCTTAAATGAGAAGTTATTTTTCTCTAATTTCGGAGCTGCAAATTTTATCGAGGCTCTTTGGACTTTTGACAGTTTTAAGCTTGTGTGCAATTTTAAAGTAAACAAATCTTACGCCGCGTTGTTAAAATGCCCGGTATATCCTCGGGCCATCTACTCGGTTAACGCGTTTACGAGGTATTCCGAGGGAGCACCGCGGTTAATCCAGCTTTGTGGCGATGCTGGTTACGAGTATCGGGCCCAAGAACCGAATCCGGGAGTGTTTCGACCCTCTCGTTTTGACCCCTTTCGTCGATACTGGCGTATATACTGTATATATGTGGGTTATCGCGCGCGCCGCAACCATTCCCGATCTAGGTTATTGCCGTTGCAATCGGCGCGACTGTTGCGGCTTGCCAATTATCGGGAGGAGAGCCGACAATCCTCTCTTGCATCTTCTCGGCTTTCTCTGCTCTCCCGCGAACGCTCTTCCCGTCTGCACGCCACTTCGAGCGGCGACCGCAAAGTTTCTCGTCCGTCCCTCCCTTCGTCCCGTCTTCGCGAAGGCTCGATTTTCCTATGTACTCGAGGTACTCGAGTAATGTCCGGGAGGTAACTGCAAACCAGGATCGGTTGTAATTACAAAGGATGCTGCGTTCCTGAGTGCGGATTAACGGAAGCTTGTACGCCGCGGGAAGAAAGGGAGTAAAATAATTTTTGTCCGTGCTTTTGCAGTGGTTCATTAAACTTTACAATCCGGTTCTAAGCCGCTTGGATTGTTTATAAATGGCAAATTTAGCCAATGACGACACGCGTTACAACGATATTACATTAAAAAACTTTATTATTTCGTCAAAAATATTGGCACGCCTATGGACTGTTTATTTTTAAAGCTCCAACACGCAACAAAATTTTATATTATTGCAAAAAATTTATTAATATCTGATCATTAATGTAGAAGTAAATAAATTAGATTTTTTTTCTCAAATGGCTTTTGATATTTTATAGTAAGTGGAGTATTGATTATATCTTGCACTATCATCAACTAATATTAATTTATGATAATACGCGCTTTACATTTTTTAATTTAAAAATTAATAGAAAAGTTATCTTTTCCCTCTTGTTTTCTACTTCAAACAATGTACCTATTGTTTTGAGGGAAGAATGAAAGAAAAATAAAACTGTCTGTTTTTTCCTTTCATGAAAAAATGAAAAGAATATTTTATTAATAATTTGATCAATTTATCAACAACAATTAGCTAAAATTAATTTTATGAGCATGAATTATTTTAAAATAATAAGCAGTTGCAGAAGAATTCAACAATGTTACTCATTTTATATTACAGTTAATGATAGATGCACATTACAAAATTTGTGTACAACTGTCAATAATATGTGTACACAATAGAAAGAATTAATGGAACTTATTACTGTTATTAGCATAAGCCGTTTATGGAACTGGTTATGCGCAGTCCATGAAATATTGCGTGCTTTATATCGTGGCTCTCCGTTAAACATGCATGTTACAAAAGATGAATGCGACTACCAACGACATGCCTAACATGGGGAGAATTACTAGAACTTAATGCTATAAACATAAAATATTTGTGGAATGCGGTCGGTTATGTGCGGCTATAACAAAACGTTGCACATTGTGTATGTATAATATAAAGCGCAATGTATTATGTAATTACACATTATACATTACTTACATTTATATATGTGTGTATATTTGATGTTTCGCAGCTGCGAAATATCTGTTGTTGAAATTACACTCCGTCTCCTAGATAATTATTTAATTAGCTCTAGAAAATAATACTAATAATTTTGCCGATTTTAATCGCCACGAATATTACATTAAACGATCCTTGCCAAATTTTTGCGAAATTTTAATAAATCTAATATCTTGTAATTAAATCATTCCCATATATATTTTTCGACAACTTTGCATCAGATATTTCATTATCGTTTACCGAACACTTCGTTGAACTGTTCTCCAAATTTCGCTCAAATATTTGCATAGAACGGTATTTTCATCGCCGCGAGCGTTCGAGTCTGGCATTAATCCGTGATATTCGCGAGCATGCTCCGAGAATAATCGCGGATCGGTTGAATCCTACGGAACGGCGTTTCCGTGCAATTCCGCGTGATGCACGGCATTCGCGCGCGGCGGCGTGGCGCGGCGGCGACCTTTCCTGCAAACTAACTCGGCGCAGACACGTGCAGCAGCTAACTAACTCGCCAGTTACGGCCATTCGGTTGTTCGGCAAAGCGGACTCTCTCGCATTTACATATCGCACGTCGGCGATCGATTCGCGCGGCGGCACGCCGGAATACATAGAAACGCGAGAGCGCGCGCGCGCGCTCTCTCTCGTTATGTATCCCGCGAACGAAATTTCGCTGGAGAATTCGCGAAGATTCCGAGCGATATCGGGTAACGATATCGAGCAGCTCGATGCAGCCGTGCGTTATGTTTCCGGACTCGGGATACGCGACAACACGAGAATGCATGCGCGGCACGCATCACGTATACGCTAGAACAAAGTAACGTAACATTCGTTATATTCCGCGTTTCATAACTCACGCCGCGCGGGTCGGTAGGATTATTTATGTCCGACCGATATGATGAACGAGACGTTTCTTCCGGCGCTATTGTTATGCGACAACAAAAGTCCGCCCTCCGTCCGGTCGCACGCGCGTGGACTTGGATTTCGGTCGAGCGTTTTCTTTCAATTGGAAAAGCGTAGGAGGAAAACGGTCCTTTCCGGAAGACGAATGGAACTTTCGCGCGAATCCAAATGTAAACAGAGAGCTACATCGGTCGTGATTGTTAAGCTCGCAAAAGCCGGGATCGTTTTTCATTCTCCCGGGGAAAATCGAGTGCTTAAAGCGGACACGCGCAACTTGACCGGACGAGCCGGATTCTATCTCCGGTGTTATCCGACGAAATTAGCGCAATTAGTCACGAAATCCACTCTCGTGGTTCGGATTAACGCGATGTACTTTACGCGATATAATCGGCTCCCTCAGCGATGTCACGCCTTGATCCGCACACACTTTAAGCGTGAACGGACGAGTAGATCGCTATCGCTATATTCAGCTGTCTATGTCGAGGCCGAAATAAAAGAAAGAATATTCCAGCCAGTAATATGTACAGCTGCGATACGCTTGTCGATTCCGATTATCTACGTGCGCTCGCATGAATGGAATTATCGTTCATTTTAATGTCGATGCCATGTTTAATCGTTGGCAAGCAGTTTTGCATAAAATGCCGTGACATCGCTGACACATCGCTCGCAAAATTGATTTAATGCGCAAAGCGTATCGGCGCGTGAGCTTTTATGACTGAATATCGACAATGTGTCTCTATAAAAATCGTGCGTATACATACATGTTCTTGATTTACAAATTATCATTTCAACAATGATTTGAAAATGAAAATCACTATGTTTTCACACAATTATCAAATTTGTTGTTCGGTACGAAAAATTCGCTACGTGATTTAATGTGCCATGCATAACCGAATAACTTCCGGACGGTACTTGTACAATTTGAACATGACAAGATATCTGTGATGTGCGCAATGCGAAGTTCTGAAACTATCCAAGATGTAACAGACTGCTCCTGATGATGAAATGCATCTGACATTGACGCACGATTCAATTACAGGTGAATTGCTCGGGAGTTGCTTCGACGTTTTCAGCAACACGAGAAATACACACACCCACATCTATATATATATATATATATTTATATAAACTACGAGATAATTTATGTAAATGTAATTGTCCTTTATTATAGTAACTGATCTTTGAACTGGATCTTTGAACTCGATCAACTGACTCCAACATAAAGAGAACAAATTCTATTTGATACTTGAGGATATAGCTGTTATTATAATTAACAATTATATAAACTATAAACAACATTTTAATAATTTCATCTTTTACTGAAATACTACGATTCTAATAATATTAATGGTTTATGTGATATCAGTTTTCGATGACACAGAATATATTCGACGCTGTCGGAATTGAGAATTATGAGTATTCTTTGAACTGATATCAAACTAAAGAGAGAATAGAAAGTTACGGCGAACAGAATACCATTGATACCAAAGCAACCGCGAGAAGATTCCGAGGAATGAGTTTTGCTCGCCAGGAAAGTTTCGATGCGTCGGTAGGTAATCGGAAACTTTTGGATTACGTTAGTTCCCGACATGGGAAAGGAATAGCACGATAGCACGAATTCATTCGGAAAGGTCGAGAGCGCGTTCGATGCGTTAGATAAAATGTACTTGGCGCGTCGTCAGTAGAAAGTAACGATAACGTGTCTGATACCGAGATTTAAATTGACCATATACAAGATCCGGACAATTGAAATATAGCGAATGAATTCCTTGGCACGGATTTGTAATCTTTTGTCACAACTTTCCATTCTTCGATATCGGATCAGCTGAAATGCATATTGCAAATGTGGGGAAGCACCGCCACTGAAATTCAATGTGCTCCGGGGCACGTACTTGGAATTTATTTACGTTCCCAGATCGTCTCTAGAAAATGTTGTAACTGACATATTTCATGAGCACTCAGCGTGGCTTGATAGCTCGGTAATAATGCGGCCGTGCTTACGTGAAGAATGACGATGCGCACGATTACCGAGATTCTCCCTTCCATTTGGAAACTGTCACACGCAGATACAATGGCTTTGTATTAATTCATAGAAGGCGAATGATAGATGAGGACAAATATGAATCTATCTCATTGAAGATCTCGCGCTTTATCGGCCGGCAACAAATATCTGAAATATGTAAAAATACTTTGTTTTAATTTCGTTTTAGAAAACAATTCGAATCTCTTGTATTATAATGTAATATGCCTCGCAATTTATTATTTGCAAATATATTATTCATGAATTGTTTAAAATGTAACGTATATCAACTAGATATGTTCGTGATTTTTTCGGAAATGCCCTTAGAAGATGTACCTAGTAAATTAAATTAATTATAGTTTATGACGCCTGTATATGTATATATCGAAGTGATAAAAAGAAATGAGATGTTCAATGAGACTGCGAATGTCCTGCCTTTTATATTTATGCATTGTACTCGAAGATCTCCCCTATACTCGAATCATGTCAACCTTAACGTAACCGGACTCTCTCTTATGACAATTTCCATCGAAATCGAAAGTGGCTTTTATGGGTTGACTCTCGCCTCATTCTCGTTTTCCGCAAATTATCGTCACGTGACATTCTCGATTGTATAGTAGCGGTAGTAGTCAGCAGTTTTCTATCCTTCGATTGGATTCACCGGTGTGTGAGAAAATTGCGAAAACGACGTGAGGATTTCGATTTGGCCGGAACCCCCGCTTATAGCGTTGTCCTATTCGTTTTTATTTGCTTCTCGCCCCCTACGTGAACGAACATAAGCTTGCGCGCACGTAAGGGTGAGTTTATATTTCGTGAAAAGTATAAATTTCAACGGAAATCGCGATTCTGGTCTTGTGTGCGGACCGCCATTTGAAACGTGTCGCGTATAATAATCGCGGAAGTGGATAGCTGAACGGCGCTTAACAATGGATAATCAAATGCGAAAAAGCTCGCGAAAAGATTTTAATTCCTTTGGTTCTTATCGAAAATGTGTACGGAATATGGAAAATCTTGCACAGAGATATATCTTTTTATCGTGAATCGTATCATCGGATTCGGATACTAACATAATGTGAGAATTCGATTATAAATCCTGAATGATTTGTTGTATTTAAGCTGTTTTCGTGTTATTACAAGAAATATAAATTTTCAATATATCTAATAAGTGCATGTGATGCCCTTCGATTATTGTGTAATAATTTAAGAACGAATTTTGAAGATTATAATTAGAAATCTTTGATATGAAAATAATAATATAGGTATCTCTAAAGGCTCAGTATATAAAATATTAAACTTGATTAGGCAATAAGAGCCAAGCGTAGATTATCTTCGCTAAAATCTTTTTAATAAAATGTCAATCAAATGTCAATTACAATACGTACGTTTCAACCCTTTTTGGGGTCATCCTCAGCGCGTTGCCTACACATTACATAAAGCTAAATCTAAGTAGGGCCTTCTTTTCCCGTAATTATTGGCGAATCGGTTAATCCTAACGGTCGTTTCGGCAAGTGCGCACTCCGAAGCCTGAAAATAATAAGTTTGCAATGCTGTTGCATTGTATACATTAACGATTGAATTATAAATGATTAAAATTAGATTGCGTTCAAATCCGTAAATAAATGCCTTTACTAATTTATCATCTATTATCGAATTTTTGCAGTTTGGATGATACTAATTTTATTATTCAGTTAATATTGATAAGTTAATTTTAATTGTTATTTGTAAATTATCTAATACATATACGTTTCTATATGTTACATACATATTACAAACACAATTTTTCCTTTCTGTGCTTTCTTTTTATATTTAAAAATAAATTTAACACAAGTGTATATAGTATATAAATATTTTTAATTTCTTCAATTTATTTTAACTTTGTTTCATGCAATATAAAATTAACTTTTTCCCTTGATGCTTGAATTTAAATGTATCTCTTATTGCGCTTTAAATTTTTCGTCGGGTTAAATTAATTAAGTAATTTGTTTAATGTTCTAGGATTGAGAGCGACGTGACACACGACTTAGCGGATCGAGTGATCAACGGAATGGAAAGCCGCGTAATATATCACTTGTTTAGTATTGAGTAATTTGAGCTATAGGGAATAACGAATTCTGCGTGTATTTTATTGCGCGACATAATACATGCGGTAACGTTCGACTGGTTTGTTTTGAACGCGGCTTACCGCGCGCTATTGTGTTTACGCAAGGTTGCCGCGTTATCATTCATACGACAACGTTCGAGCAAGCAGGTAGCGGCGCGAGCCGCTCCGAGTTCCATGTATTACCTCTCGAATCGCGATCGCGACAAGTAGGATGTCAAACGCGATCTGTCCCTACAATTAACGTATGACTAATTAACTCCCGCGTATCACCGACGTCTAAGCATATCGGAACGATGGTTATTTATTGAAGTATAAATACTTCGGGCGATTTATTCGTTTCGGAAATCGAAGCAATATGAGAATTACAGATTACAGTTTTGCCGGGACATTTAGAATAATGCTCACAATGCGTTTTTTTTATTTTGAATACATATTGTGCTTTACATTTCTCGCCGATTTAAATGTAATTTGCCTATCGCTTTCGGATTGAAAGTACGAAATAACGCGCACGAATTGCAAAAATGAATAATTTAGATACAGAAAGCTGTGATATATCGCGGGTTAGGTACGGAAGAGTCATACAAAGTTCCGCGCGATCGGTACGCAATATAAACTTTCGCGAGTAGTTATCGTGTGAGTGATATAAAGAAACAACGGTTGTACAAGAGAGGAGGAGGAGGTCTGGGAGGCATCAGGCGTCAGCGGAGCAACCCTGAGGTGAGTAATGTTTTATTTATTATTATGTTAAGAAATCGATCGATTATAATTATGTGCATGCAATAATTATACTTTTGGCAATATTTATTATTTTGAGCTCTCCATAATTTGAATGTATTTGTATGTTACAGTTCAACGCGCGTAATTGAA
Organism: Temnothorax curvispinosus; assembly: GCF_003070985.1. Taxonomy (NCBI): domain Eukaryota; kingdom Metazoa; phylum Arthropoda; class Insecta; order Hymenoptera; family Formicidae; genus Temnothorax; species Temnothorax curvispinosus. The sequence goes on along the minus strand of NW_020210520.1, from coordinate 1,349,255 downwards.
CTCCGCTGCTGCGCATCGTATCGGTGAGTCGAATTATCTTATATTTTAATGTAAGGTAATAAATTTATGAAAACTATAGATATATATTATATAGATATATTATAGATATATGTATATGCAAATATATATATATATATATATGCGCGTAAAATTAAAAATACAAGAATATTACAAAACATCTCTCATAAATTTATTATTTTAAAATAAATATGTAGGTTACGATCCTCAAATATTATACGACAGAATTATTACGAGATACATCAATCGTGAAAATTTATAAGATAAACTGACAATTTTTAATTTGAAGAAACAGGTATTTTACAGATAGAATAAGCATAGCAAAATTGATAAATAATAATAATAATCAACATATTTTAATTAAATGTTTAACATAATGAAAGCATTATTTATTGATTATATCTATTCTTATAATGCACCAGTTTTATCCTAATTTTTTTAAGCCTATTTATCCATATTTTTGACAAGTCAATTTTATATTACGTTGAAATAAAGTTGAAATTCATTGAAAATTGAAATACATTGAAATACATTTTACGGCGGTAAAAATAATTATATAATTGTATTGAATTTATTTTAAAAAATATGGGAAGAATTAGACAAAATTTCTCCATGAATGTTATACATCTTTTCTATATATAAATTAAAATTAAATAATTTGTACGGTTACAATTTGCTATTAATAATCAATATCAGCTGATTGCTATAATATATTCTATAATATATTTCAGCACATAACAAATAAAATGGCAAAATTAGCCGAATAAAGTCACCTGAGTTATATGAAATTATTACTTATCAATATTGATATGCGTGTAAATGCTCTTACGGATCTAAGTCCGCGAATTTTATACTACCAACTTTGTTTGTGTATGATTCGAAATCTAATCTCGATTACTATCTTCGTATTAGGATTTTTTAATTTTAGTCTTTAGACTGTGCTACGGAAGTATTTTACTATGGGAGGGAGTATTGTAAAACAATCTAATATTTTTTCGAATTATTTATGATTATAAAAGTTGAAATTTTGTTATTGCCATTAGTCGGTATATATATTCATGCGTTTTATTTATTGTACAGTTTTGTTCGTGCGAAATTTATTCCTCTAAACCAAGAAGGTTTTGCATGAATAAAACTATAAATTAAGTAGAACACCTGAATATATTCCGGTTGGTGGCGAAAGAAATTTTGGCTTTTATGATCATAAATAATTCGAAGAAAAGAGGAAGAGGTATGAGAAAAGTCGCAATTTTCCGCATGACATACGAATTCAAGCGAATTTTCATACCGTTGTTACTGTGTTCCCGGTCTACATGGTCGCATTAGATCGCCATAACGGAACGTAACGAACCGTCCATCGATCAAGTTTCCTCGCGTGCTCGTCGGATTTTTTGCCACTTAACGCGTTCTACCTATCCTCGGGAGAGAGTTATAATAAGGGACTATGTGATAATGCGAGACCGCGAACGTTGGTCTCTGCCATAACTCGTGTAAAAACATTCATCTCGATCTTTTTGCGATGCGCGTACCGCAGAATTAATGCCCCGATTTCTATTATCACGATTATAATGTCACCTAAATCACATTTTCAATAAATGCGCAACCAAAAGAATGATTGTTTGGATGAAGAATTTTTAGCATGGGGATATATATGTATGAGGATATCGCGCGAATCACGGACTGCAAAGATGCACGCGAGACAAGGTTGCGAAATATGAAAAGACGGGTGGGTGGGCATGGCGATACCGTGACAGGAACGAACTCTATTGCCGTCATATCTGATCGCACTTGCTCATGAATTTCATCGCGCGAATGAGCGCGGAGGAGATTCCGAACACGATCGGGGCACATCCCAATCTACCGTATCCTGTCGCCATGATGATGTCGGCGGTAAAGTCTGACGAGCGGTAACTACCCTCTCTCTATCTCTCGGCCCGCAGTTGAATTTATATGATCGGCCGAGCTATCGATCCGATATCGAAGAGTCGAGCGAGCCATCCCTTTTTTCGTGTCTCTCGATAGTTGCCGAGCTGCTGACAACTCGTGAGACAGATGGCCGACGCGTGCCGTCTGCGACGATATGCTAGCCAATATCGAACTTTGTGTCAGTTCGAGCCTCTGCGATTTTACGTAGTTTCTTACTGCCCTTTTTTTTCTTTTCCTGCATATTGCTGCATAGTTACGTCACTGCAAACTTTCGGCATAGCGTACGTAATCACATCTCTATTCGCTCTATTAATCCTAAAAGCGTCAAGATTTTGTATAGATGGGAGTGTGAGGTTTGCTACGATTCTACGTAGAAAAATTTCCGCTTTGACAGCTAATTTTAATTTCGATTTAATATGCAGTTCGTATAGCATCTAACGACAGAGATTTTCGGGAGATGCGTCACTCCAGTTGAAAGGGACTAAAGGATACTTGTAGCGGGAACGTTCTCGATTATGCATCAGTTTCACCATTGAACCGATGCCCATCTTGTTATCCGCGTTCACTTTGTGCTAAGCATTTACATTGCTAATTTTAACCTTAACGTCACGTCGCCCGGCCGCCGAGGCAGAAAGAAAATCATTGATCGCGTTAGCATGATAATTCTCTTTTCTTCGGTTTCTTTGATATACATATCTTCCAAACGTATCGTGAATAAATTGATGCCTCGGGATCAGCGTCGATAGTCTCTTCACGTTGAAGAAGCGCATCCAAAGCCCCTACGTTCTAATTCCATCTAAAGTGAAGGTTGTCTTATGAATGCCTCCGCGCGTAATCAATGCTAAATTCAGATTTCTGGTACGGCACGTGATGATCGCATCGTTGAGGTCAAGGTGTTCGCTTTGTACTTTCAAATTGTGTATTCGTTTTCTTTTTTAGAACAACATAGAAACTCGAAGAAACGACAAAGCTAAACTGACTACGAGATAAATTTCGAGGAATATCTCGTTATACCTTGGGGGTAAAGTTCCCTAACCATTTCTGATAACATCGAGATAAGGATACCCCCATTTGATGCGCGTGAAACAACCGGGAAGATAGATTCTTATCAATTTCTTAGACTTTCTTAAAGAATTTGCTTTTTTTTTATCAGTCTCGTCGTATCAAGCCTTAGGTTCTCAAACACGCTCGTGACGTATCATTATCGTGTGAAAACGAGTGTGAAAATTATATATCACACTCTAGTGTGTGATTAGATATTATCGATTATAAAAGCCGTTCGATAATAATAATAACGATATAACTATTCTCTCCCCGTAAAAGTAATCCATTAAAATTTCTGATTATTAGCGAACAAAGTTTCGATATACAAATTGCAGTTGCCATTGCATTTCCGTTGATGTGACGGAATGCGAAAATAACTGTAACGCGTTTTCGCTGAGTCTTCTAACGGAGAATAACGAGAGAAGGAAAGGAGTTCACGTGTCAAAGGGAATAATAATAGCACTTCAGCGAGCAACTGCGCTAAACGCTATGCACTTCGTTGAAGCTCGAGTGCTCATTGTTCTTTTCAGGCGTCACGCTTTACTTACGGCGAAAAGCCCTTTTTCCGCGTTACATAGATTTTCATTCAGCGCCGACCTTGTAAATGTCGGGAGTCGCGAAAACGTTTACCGCGATTCAATAGAACTCCTCCAGTGCCCGTTTCGTTTATCAATACATCAAGACCTATTCTCTTCCTCAAGGACCCTTTCCTTCGGCGCGATGAGAAATTGGTTTAAGATGAATTTACAACATAGAACATTTACTCGAACTTGCCGCAACGCGGAGTTAAAAATTTCTGAACAAGTTTGATTTAAAAGTTTGTTTTTGTTATCTTTCTTGAAAAACAAAATGCAGATGTAAAAATATACATTACTTTGTTGGTTAAAAGAATATAATATATAGGACATTTTAAAACTTATATTATCAAATGGAAAGAGATTAAAGAGATGATACAGAATCTGAAAATTGTTAGAACGTTTTTGCTAAAACACATTTTCATCAGTGGATGACTATTACACTTTGTTATCGCCAATTTTTAAATAACAGACAGTTAAAACTAGCCTAATGCATTTAAGTGTTTTATTCTTATCACTTATCAGATGTACATTTACGTATGCATACGTAAGACTAAATTGGTTCGCTTCCCTGATGTGCAAATATTTTCTTTCATATGAAATATTATTGCATTTATTAGCTCTAATCAGACGTGGCGTGACGATGACGTAGTGTGCATGACGTGTCGTATAGAAAGAGTAACGTTTGAAGAAATCTTTTAATATTTATTTTAAATATTAATTTTGAGATAGTACTTGTCAGTCTTAGGAAAATTATAAAATATGAAATATATAGGTATTTATTTAAGTACAATTTTATTGAATTTTAAATAAATTCTATTTTCTGAACGACATATGTGTATATATATCTCACGCGGTAAATAAAGTCTTAATCTAAGAGTTTTTATTCCAAGTAAGCGCCATTATGCAAGATTAATACCATGCAAGCACATGTTTCTTAAAAGAGAATCATATGCAGGTTATCGTTGGTACCTTCATATCTTTATGTGTGCCTAAGATAAGTGATACACTATTTTTAGACCGTGCCCCGTTTCGTATATGAAGAAAACAAATACATTTTAGAGTTGTAAAGTAACGTCAGTTGAGAACATATTGCGAAAATGACATAGTTTAACATTAGATTAAACAAATAATCTTGTGTATTATCTTTCTATTGCTTAAAATATCGATAAAAATCAGATTTTGGATTGTATTTTCATCATTTTCCATCGAAAATGTAGATTAATTGAAGGTATATTAGTGAGACGTAATTCACTTATTTATACGAATCTAAAAAGAAAATAATTTTGCAATATAATAATTAAATTGTTTTTTCTAATTCTCAAGCCATATTACTTTAACTTCCATGATCGACATTCGCTCTTCCCTGAAGATGTAGAGTCTCATTCCATTAACTATTATGTTTGCGGGGAAGAGGGAAACGATTTGTGGCCGGGGCGAGATAAGCCCTTCGGGGAATTTCAAATAGATGTTTCGCGAGTGTGACAGATCGCTGGGATCGAGAAGTCCCTCGTCCTTGCTCCATTTTGGGGAATATACCGACGATTGAGAAGGAGAGAAAGAGAGAGCAAAAGAGAGAAAGAACGAGGGATGGTTCCAAGGAGATCTTACTATTTCCATCTTCCCATGCCGGAGTCGGATTTGCAGGAAAGAAGGACGTAGTTCGTGAATTCAATTCGATACGATCGTTTGCATCGTGGAAGTTTTTCGCACGTGTCCCTAAGCCACGGGATGAGGCTATACCGTATATATGACGATCCACGTGCGCGAAAACTACCCTAGGGACCTGTTCATGAAAATAGGGGAGGGTCGTCGCCTCTCTCTCTCTCTTTTTTTCCTTTCTTCTTTTATATCGCATTCTTTTCACATCCCATGGGATACTCGCTCGCATGCGACGACCACGTTTGCGCGCGATACACGCCGCGGAAATAGGAGTTCGTCGACGACTTCCGAAAACACTTTTTTTTCATGCAATCTCGCGTGTCGTCCGAAGCTGCGTCGCGGTTTACCTTTTCGTAGTCGATGTTTGACGTCCGGATTTACCGAAACCGTTCCTGGCATATTGCGGCCGACTGATCAACTTTTAGATATTCGTGTTATAAAAGATATTCTTTTTCAAAATATGTTTTAATATTATGTACATTATATACATTACAATGATATTAGGTATACTAATATTATTTACACTTTATGTGATATAAGGATTATATATATTGAAAAACGTAAATAATTTGCAACGTGATAAACATTTATCCAATTACTCAATTCTTTATCGCAAGATCCTTTTAGGGAAGAATGACTTTTAACGAAACTGAGGCCGAAGTTGTAGAATGGCTTGCAATAACCGCATGCTCAAAAATATGCGAGGGCTATTATGTTCCGCATGCTAATGCGCATACTTTGATACTCCCGCGTTGAATTATAATGACTAACGCGATACCTGAATATTCTCCCGAAATATTCTCCGCTATTTAGTACTGTGAAACGTTCATCCGCACCGTGCACATATTTCAAAGCTTTAAGCGGCGCCAGAATAAAATTTTCGTATACGAAGCGCGAAGGGGGCGTAGCTCCAGGTTGATAAACGCGCGCGAAGATAGCGGACGCATACGCTTTTTTCCATATACTTATGCACAGACGGCTTAATTGTAATCGCGAAACTTCGGTGGGGGTTTCCCGCGCGCGCAGCGCGACATTCGTCATCCGGCATTTTATCCTCCGCGAGCACTAGGTATACGCCTGTACGAAGTAGAAATACACCCGGAACTTTCAAATGCCCTCGGCGACTTTCTCTCTCTCCTCGTCGCGCCGGCAGAAATGTTCTTCCCGGCTTCGATCCACCTATATGCGACGGGAGATGACAGAGGGTCTGAAAGGTCGTGAGGTGACTTCGAAAGTGGGTAATAAAAGTTGTGGAAGAAACCGCTGCAGAAAAAAAGTGTTTGAGAGAAGAAGACGGTGCATGTAGGTGGAGGAGGAGAAGACAGGAAAAGATCGCTTGAGGATAAAATCGGTGTATAACGAATGATAAATCATACATGACACATCCTTGTTTTTCTGATCTTCCGAACTTATCGCGCGGTTCTCCGGTTTTACGGCTTTATATTAGAGACAAGATCGCGTATTTTTTGAAAAGCAGACGGACATCGTTGAGCATAAAAATGTCGCTGTATGCGACCATAAGAAATATGATATAATTACGTGATATTACGTGGATTAAAAAGATTGCTAAAGATATTAATTGTTATAACAAAAAAAGTCAATTTACTTTTAATTTTGATGATTTCTTTTTATTAATAAATCAGACCTTTTAATAGCGTGCCATTCTGTTTTAATATCAGATACTTATACTGAGTTGACTATAAAAGTAAATGTGACATTCACGATATTCCTTAGGCGTCTACACGCTATAATTATTGCGTGTAGTAGCGATATTATTACAATGACGCCAAGGTTATCTAGAACGTCGGGTTTTTTCAGATAGAAATGTTTGCCCTTATCATCGGTATAATAGCGTCGCGACGCTAAACTAATAAAACAAAGGATCGCGGAACACGCGTTATTTCAAATGTCAAGTTGAACGTTTCTGACTCGACAGAGGAAGCTTCCGTCAAAGAGATCGGGCGAAAACTTTCTGAACTCGTTGCTTTAAATCTACATTAAATTTCGACCTAAATAAAGAATAAAGAATAGCTCTGTATGCTACGATCGGCGTTAAGTATTCATTTATGCCCCTTTTATGCGCAGCTTCCTGGTTTACGAGGGTCGGAATGCAAAGTACTTGACGAACTCCTTCGACCGTCTGTCACATTCTCTTTTGTACGTTTTTATAATGCGGCTAATGTAACGGCGATTCTCGCCGCGGCGAGCGGAACGAGCGGAGGAAAAATAATTTCGTGCCGCTAGTTGAGAGAGTACCGCTAATTCAAATTGTCGTAACGTGACTCGAGCCCTCGGTGTAATTTCCATTCTTGTATATTCTTACGGACAATAAATATATAACCGCAAGAAGGAGTATAATGAAATTGTCGTTGTTTACTTAAATTCAGAAATAGGAATATTCTGTATAATCTTCGGTGTATAAAATTCATTACTTATTCTAAAAACTATTTCTTCGATATTCAGTTTTTCTGACTTCTTTGTCTTATCTTTATATGACAACGTTACATCTCATTGCACATATTGCATTTATAACGTTCATAATATCGTATAAGACTTTTCATCAGCATCGTAAGGTCGCGACGACTTGTAACTTCCGCAAAGCATTTCCATATCGGACTGTATCCCGAATTCGTCGCGCGGTTTTATCTTGTTTGTAATATTAAAGCGCCTTTTGTAGTTCGTTGAGGATCGCATTGGGATGCCGCGCAAGTGCAGCCACGGTGCACAGGGCAAAGATAAATATTCCGGTGCCGGAAGCACCGTGACAAGTTCACAATCACGTTCAATGCGAGGCGCACGAGGTCGTGTTTTACGATGCTATTTTCATAAATGGTAGACGACGACGATATAATTTTCGTGTCCGTTCCCATGGGAGCGGAGAGCAGAGACCACCGCGTGGTTGATATCGACCGGGACTCCGCCCTGTTCCCCGTTCCCCCGTACGCTCTTTCTCTCCCTCTGCCGGTATTCCGTTTACGAAAAATATCACCCAGAACACGATGATATCTTTGCTGACGTTCGCGCAACTTTCGACGTCGCACTTCATTTAATAAAAATTATAGCGTGTTTTTTTATGACGACCGCGCGCGGGGTAAAACGCGATCGTCGATTTCTCCACGAGAGAATCCCGAACAAGTCAAAATGATGCGAATTATCGTAAAGAGTTCTGTCGTTAATTATCCTTTAACGCACGATGCAACAAATAAATTATACAATTTAGTAAATTATACCTTAGATATATAATTATATTCGTGTGTGAATTTGTCAGTTTGCTACTGTGCAGTTATTATTGCAAGTCGTTGTTAACAATGTAACCCTTTGACATTACGAGACTTTGATGCGGGTATATTTATCGAAGATAATGTCACCGTCTGAAATAAAAATTCAAGTCGCGTTATATCCCGGCGTTATTTTTGCGGCCTTCCGAGAAACGTAATTATTGGCCTTACTCTGTCATCGTTCGTTCTCCAATTCGGACGCGTTTGCGTACCAGAATAAAACGCCGTGCCGGCTGTAAGTATATGTATCGCGCGACAACACTATTTCGGTAGGCCGCTTTTCTGATATTTCTGATGGTTGCACCCTTGACTTACGTCCGCGTGTCCGTTTACGCAATCCCGGAGATTTCCTTTCAGGAAAGTCGCGCAGTCGCGAAATTTCTCGCCGCCTCTGAGAAATATCAATACGCGTCGTAGCTGCATTGTGCTTTACATCCCCGGGGAAATTATAAAGGTGTAACAAACGGAAATCCGCATTCTGATAGAAGCGACATACGAAGTAGCGTCTTACTTTTCCGTCTCTTGTACTCTGGAAACTGTTCGCATTTGTTTACCTGCTTTAAAAAGATTGTATTTTATCACGCAAATATAAAATCTCGGTTAAATTTAAAGTTCTAAACGAATGCTATTTGCTTTGGTCTTTACACTGACGAGCTAAAATTGATTACGAAGACAATTCGCCGTGAAGAATGCGAGTCTTCCGATAGGAGAGGGTATCGGGACAAAAGGATCAACAGGTTTAGGTGGGGATCCTTAAATACACGCTTTATCGCTACCAAACAATTCGGTTAAGAGTCGATGTGGGTGAAAAACTTCAATCAAGGGAATTATTTTTATTGGATTCTTTGGGATTATCTTTGCGGCAAAGAGAGGATTAAGACGGAAGTTCTAGTCAATATATGATGATTGCTTTCTCAGATTCTAAAATTATGGAAGAGTCATCCAAATCATATTCTTATCGAATATAATATGATTGCATTCAAAACATATATTAATCGTAATAATAATAACTGAGATATATCTACTACTGAGTTTTTTAAAACTAATACACATTTGTAGAATTGCTTTTCTAAATTTGTTAATAGGTTGATCTTAAGTTTCCCAGATTTTTTCTCGCGTTATTAAAAATGCATTATATATTTATTTTTTCTCTCTCATTTATATAATTGATCTGTGCTCACTGACAGAAAAAACTAACAAGATATCATTTTCCGATGTAAAAAAATAATTTGCGAAAAAAGACGGCTTTATAAATCGATACACGCTTTTCCGTCCGGGGCGCGGAAAAGGGTGCATGGAAATTCTGAAAGTGTCAGTGATCGAGTAGCGAGGACGATCGCGGCCGGGAAGCAAGAGGAGAGGAGACGAAGATGCAAGTGGGGGATGAAGACGAATGGAAGGGAAGGGTGGTTTGTTGAGGTAGGGAGGTCGAAGGAGAACGAAGGGGGGCGATGGAAGTTGGCGGGGAAGCACCCACCGAGGGTGGGTCAGATTGAATTGCGAGAGGGTAGAGCAGTCGAGTCTACATGTTGTCGGACGTCTTGCTGATCGATAACCAACCTATTAACCCAGTAGCGTAGCGCGCTTGCGCCAACTCGCGCTCGTAGGCGTCACGGGTACACTCCCGTGACGTCACAGGACTCGTCGCAATATCGATTGAAAAATCCGGGAAATGTCCCAGGACGTCGACGCGCTCCGTTCTGGGATTCTGGGCCGAGATCCGGGCGACAATGCCGAGAGAGAGAAAGAGAGAGAGAGAGAGAGAGAGAGAGAGGCTGGGACTCGACCGCGTAAATGTCAAGGGGTGTTTTTCGCTATGCGTCCTACCCTCCAAATACAAATGTGCGTTTCTCCCCAGGGAAAAATTGCCGACGTTTATCATAAATTTACATATACACATATATTGTATAAAATACATTGTATAATTTTGTTTATATCTTTCTCATAAGCAAACGGCAATTGCACATTACATGATCAGAGTGAGTACATTTGTGTGGTAGGACAGTGCAAACATACCTCTCGACTATCGAGTGATGGGGAAATTTCGAAAAGCTTGTACTGCACGATCTATTTGATTGATAAATTCCACGCGTGTTAACTGCAGTAAAAAACTGCAATAAATAGACATGTGATTCTGTTTTATTTAGTCTCACAACGCACAATTCGTTTTTATTTAATTTCAAATTATATTTTCCTATGAAATATTCCCTCCATCTCTCTAGATGTTACATTTTTGGAGTTTCGTGCATTTATACAATTTCCACAACGTTGCATTTATTTTAGGATCGGATTCCAAAATCAATTAAATATTCCGAAATTTGAATTCCGATTAACGTAGTTGCCGAAATAATCTAATCACTCTATACATATCAAATTACGTTCTTTAACGAAGATTTTCTGCAAGGCCAGGATACATAACGGTTGCAGGGATATAACTTTGCAAGTATTCTATGAAATATTAAAGAAAGATTCTCCGCGCGAGAGGTATTTAAGTGTTCCGCGTTTTGGCAGAATTTCAGATAGTAACACTATCTCTCTCGGCAATGTTACTAGTCCGAGAGCCCACCGCAAAAATTTGGGTCCATCGCTTTTATGGATAAAT
>NW_020210520.1:1298292-1337750 GCF_003070985.1 Temnothorax curvispinosus | reverse complement strand
TCTCGCACTATACGTGCAATTGCAGAGTGGTCGTATTTTATCGAACTCGTTTAAACCTCACATTCTATAAAGTCGCTATGTTTATTAAGTATATAAAAAAAACTTGTTATATTTTATTAATTATTTCACAAAGCTGCAAAATGCACTCATACAATATTCCATCGTAAAATTGTTTGAAGTTATTGATATCATTTCACCATGGTTGACTTGTCATTTTCTAATATCTTTGGCATCAATATAATTTATTGTTAGTTTAGTTAATATTTTTATAAACAAGGATCATTTCTGATAAATTTCAGACTCTTATTTAAAAAATTATAGATATGATTTGAAGTTACAAAAAATGCAATTATAAAATTGAAGATACAATTAAACATGATAAATATATAAATTTTTCAGACAAGGAGAAAGAAGAGAGTGGGAAAGGGTCAGATTGAGAAGTTCCCACGATTGTGTCCTTCTTAAAAGTCACAAAATAAAAAAAACAAGTGACTACAGCAGACTTGTAACATAAGTACGCGTGCGTGCTGCCGATCGCTTATTTACTGTATAGCGTAACGATAGCAGCATGAATTATGTATGATCGCTCGCGCGTAGATACGTTCGCGCGCACAACACGGCACACGGCACGCGCATAAAAAACATTACGCATACCCGTCTTTCTTTTTTTCCCTAGGTGCGCTGCGCACGCGATGCACGATTCTACATTCGCTTAAACTAATCAACTACATCGCGTCTACTCGCGGATGCCGAGACCTCACCCCATTAGCTCTATCGATTGACGCGAGATGCACGAATGTTTATCGCTTGTTTATCAGTTAATTTTTCACTCGGCGTTAATAAGCGAATCGTGCAAGTTTGAATACTTGATACAAATATATATTTTGTCTAATATAGATATATTTATTTGCTGATGGATTTCTCTATCGAAATGCTAAGTTTTTTTTTTTTTTTAGGAAACGGTAGTAACGATTTATTTTCTTTAATACGCGAAGGTGTAATTAGGTCAGAATATTTTATTTCTCTTGCAATCATAAAGGAATCAAATTATTCGAGACGTTTAACGTGAAAAGCTGTCTATATTCATATCTGTTATTGATAGAAAGTGATTGGCTATTTATTGTATTATGAAAATAAGAAATAAATCAATTCGCGAATAGATCTCTACAATATATTGATAGGGAACAGGATTTGGCTCAGTTTCTTTTAATATTCAACATCCGATTGATCCAAGAATACATCGTGCGGCATTTACTCTTACATTTCAACGTGCATGTGCTATCTCCTGAAAAGATTTCCAATAATGTTCTGCGGGTTGGAGCTAGCGTAACTTCGACTTTCGACCGGAAATAAGAGTCGTCGCATAGCCATTGTTCGCGCACTTATAGTTTTATTTAGACCAGAATAATAGAAGAGCAGGTTTCTTCGGCCAAGTTGGCGTAAACAGATTATTGTTGACGTCATCGTATACCGTATTACCGGATTACTTATGTACTTTCAATTGGGATATCTGAAAATGTTATGAACGTTGTTAACTTTATTTGTATCAGTGGTTCATTAAAACCCTTGACGAGCGTTCGAGGTACCTTAATAGTTCGTTGATTAACCTAATCCCCGCCGGTTGGCACAGTTTCATGGCCGACGTTCTGTGGTATTTTATGACGGTGACAGTAAAACCGCACAATTCCGGCCCTTACCGCCGTAGTGCAATCGATAACATGATTTGATTTGATAGCCGTGTTTTCGTGGTAACGCGATTGTGGGGGAACGAAAACTATCGTAACGAAAAGTGTTTGAATACGAGCAGTAATTAACGTATTATTTAATGAGACATTGTCTCGCTGATCAAGTGACAATGAATCGGATGATAATGAATCAGGTGACAATGAATCAGAGTAGGTTTAATTAAAAATCCTCTTAAGGATTATTTCTGATTATTATTAAAAATATTTCAATTTTCTTTAATTATCTCGTCCAATTGAATCAGATGACAATGAGAGAATTAGAAGCTTAATTAAAAATTCTCCTAGGATTTATATTTCTAAGTATTGTTAAAAATATATCGATTTTTCTTAATGTATAAATAAAAAATTGTGGCATAATTGTAACATATATAAATGCAATAGTAATGATGAAAATATACGTAAGAAAAATTAGCAGTTTATTCTCGAGAATATAAGTAATCAATTTTTCTTGAACTTTACTCGCCGGATAATCCTTGGCGTCGAGTATATAGACCCAAAATGCATGGCGTTGATTCCATTCCCGTGTCAAATATTTGTGTTTACGACATGGGTCATCGTATTTCCGAACATTGGTGGCGCGCCAAGGGAAGACGGCGCGCGAGCGAGTGCTCTCCGCGCGCGCTCAGAAAATTAATTCAATTAGACGGTAATGAAAATGTACGTCGGCGCGGATGACCACGTTGCGGCTGCAGACCGGCAATTTTGCATGGCCGAACGTGCGTGCGCTACGCCACGGGAATGCAGACACTCCGTAATAATTACTATAACGCCGTAGATCGGGATTGCGCGGAGAAGAGAACCCGCGTGCGCGCGCGAGCGTGTACATGCACGGTAATTGCACGTGGTTTAATGGCGTGTATGCACTTGGCGCCGCGCTGGTATACCGTGCACGGTAATTCCGCATAAAGACTCGCGACACCTGCGGTACGGCCTGTCAAACCGTTTTCACGTGTCGACACCGCGACCACGCGAGGTATAAGACGAATGGGAACGATAGAAATCGAGTTATTCGTGGGAAAAATGTCAAATAACGTTGTACTAATTTAAGAACATTTATTTCCAAATATAGATGTTACAAGAACCGATTCGTGTGGAATCCGAGAACGCGCGGACGATAAATTTCCGATACTAAAATTAATAGACACTGTTAAGTATTGTTCTTCCATTGGAAAATCATTATCGTTCCATTTGCCCGACAATTCCGATTACTCCACTCAATACCAGCTTTCGTTTAATTTATTTATACACGTGCAGTGAATTGAATTACAACGCGATGCAGTTCGTCTAGCTCGTGTATTACGCGATCTTCGGTGATTTTCACGACTTCGGAATAGCGAACAGAGAGACATTAATCGATTTCTGGTGTTCCTTGACGTTCTTAAAAAAAATTTCAATACTCTCGTCCCGTCAAAAAGTTTGCTTATCGATGGCGATCATCCATTCCTGGATCAGTATTAGCGCGAGCTTCCGCGGATATTTTCGGATGCCACCGAAAAGGCAAGGGCGCCGTGCCGAATCGCTATTGGCTTCGCCAACCGCGCCGGGATGCCTCGTGTTTGCGATCGGGTTAAGAAGGATTGCCGCAAGAGCTTTCGGAGGCTGCTGCCAAAGCGCATTCGGAAGCTCAGGAGTGTAGGAGGTGTGTCGCCCCCCGGATGTATTTTCGGCGAACGTTCTCGATTATTCTCTCTTTCTCTTTCTCTCTCGAGCAAACAACCTCGAACACATTTTACAATGGAGTTAATTACAAATTAGATTGTGACGAGTGTTGCGAACAAACGACGGCGCTATTAATCATCTCGGGAAAGTTAGTTTGTTGCTACGAAAGCACGCCTCTCGGAATAAAGCCTAAACGACAGCCCGTGAGCGTCGTCGACTATAGTTGCACGCGCGGAAAATTTCAACAGTTTCTCGAGTGTTAGCTGCCATCGCAGGTGAGCACGTGCTCGATGTGTACCGTCCGTGTACCGGAGCACCGATTGTGCCAACCGTTACGCAATTAGCGAGAGCACACATAGATTGCGGCAGCGCCGGTTGGCCGGTCATCAAATCCCAACTGTTCTTCGCGATTCCGACAATGTTCCAGCTTATGGTGACGCTTCGCAAATAGGGACAGCATAACCATACGTCAAACGCGGCGATGATGCTACTTTACCTTACGGTTGATTCGTAATTCTCTATGGATGATTCCATCTGGCGTGCCGATCAACTCTAGCCGGTCATCTAGCGTTTTTGCGATTAGAAATTTTAGAAGTTGTGCAAATAATATTTCTCGTATTTTGAAACATAAAGGAATTTGTAAATGTGTTCAAAGAGTTTTATATTGTATCAAAATATTTTTGTTTATTGATGCTTACATATTTATTATTTTATTCGTGCTTATCGTTTTTTCATGGTTGATTACTGTTTCGCAAAACAACTTTGCATTGCTATTGCCCTTCGAAATACGTTTTCAAAATTCGTATGTTGTAATCAAACGGCATTGAATTATAGGCGTTCGAAGTAACGTATACACGCCAGCTCGAGTCCCGCATGCGGGCCGAAAACAATAACGCATGTACACTTATTTCACCAAGTGAATAGCAAATGGTCGACGGCGTGTCGGAGCTGATCGTACGCGGCCGCGGTTGCGCAAGATTTACGGACATTTTGGCCGCGCCAGGTTTACAAGGATTTTACCATGGATTGCGTAAGCGCCGTGCGACAGGCTTTATCGACATTTTTCGTGGTACAAGCTCTGCGACAGTTTCGCCACGCTTTGCGTAAACGAGACCCGGTTACCAACATAAAATTGTGTAACAGAAATTTCTATTTACAATTATTGGAATTTCAGAAAGAGCTTCTGCACTATAACAGATCGAGATTACATATTTACGTCACTTAAAGTTATACTCGTGAGTAAAAATAGATTTTGCTCATGAAATCAGATAATTCCTGATTCTTATTGAATTTTCCAAATGATACGAATCTAGACGATCTAGACGAATCATCAGCGATGTATCAATAGAAACTGAAAGAATCTAAGGAGAGTCGAAAAACATACTCAAACTTAATTTCTGTAAAAAGAAGACGGAATATTCCGAACCGACGGATAAATGATATCGGTCTGTGCTAAGTTGGCAGCGTACTACCAATGACAAAATATTTGCCGTACCAGGAAGAAAGGAAGGATCCACCTCTGATAGGGCCAAACAACTTCGTTTAAACACCAATATCTACGTCTGGTAGCACCGACGGGAGATGGATCAATCCTAGATGTTGAGAGAGATTTATGTGCGTGTACCTTACATTTATTTTCTATAGAAATAAATCCTTTGAAATTCGACGACATAAACATCCAAACTTAAAACAATACGTAGATATCATATATGTAATAACGTTAAAATTAATTTTGTATGATAAAAAAATCATTGCAAATGTTATATAATTAAATTAAATTTTGCAATAATTTAGACTCGGCTAATAATAATGACTGTTTATTGTCATATCAGTAATAAATATTAATTATTCGAATCATAACGAATCAAAGGATTTGATCGTATAACTAGAGAGTGTAAAGCGTTGCGGAAACAGGAAGGATACAGTGCCAACCGACCCTATTGTCTCTTACATTTCCTCGTCCACTCTCGGTCTTTGTAGCAAATTATCAATGTCACGTTGCGCGGTTGGGTACTCGGCTAAATCCATTTAACACACGCCGCTTGTTGCACGGAGATTTCCCTTTTAACCAATGGGAAGTCCTGTACGAGGAAACAAACGGATTGTTCCAAGCGAGCTGTCGATATATTCCTTAGAACTATAAATGATAACGAGGATTCCTTAATGTTCTAAATGATAATACTGAGCGCCGAATAAAGAAATAATACTATTATACAATAGTAATTAAACGTTAAAATGTTTATTAGTACATAAAAATTACACATCTTGGAAAATCTCTTTTATTGCAAAATTTTGTATTACATTTTCTTTTATAAAAAATTTTATTTTAGAAATAGAAATATGTAAAATTATTTTATGTAGATTGTAGAAATTTATGTTATTTCGTGCAAATGCTTGAGAATAAGTGATAAGTAGTTCCTTTGGATAAAATTCTTCTTCCACTATTTGTAATTGAATGCGAAATTTCTCGACCTTTTGGTTGAACGCCGTACGGATTTCACGTGGTGGTTTAAATGCGAATTTGGAAAGATTTAATTTTGCGGCGGAATGCAAATGACGTAGGAGGGAAGACGGATGGGATTTCGCAGTAGGGAGATATTGCGACAAAGATTGGGAGGGCGGTCCAATAGTTTTGCGCGCAAGAGGCTTTCGCAAAATCAGCTCTCACTGGAATTACTACACCCGTCACTTTATTGTCAGCATTGTTGAACAATCATCGCCTCCGTCTCCATCGTTGTCTTCGTCGTCGTCGTCTTCTTTCTCACCGCCGTCGTCGCCATCACCATTGTCATTATCGCTGTCATCGTTATCACCATCATTGTCGTCGCTGTTGGTGTCTTTAGATTTCTTTCTTTTTGCAGAAATAGTGGCTATAAAGGTAACATTTTGTTATTTCAACTTTAATCTTTGTGTCAATCGGATACGATCATTTTATTTCATTCACTTTTTAGACGAGAGAAAAAGGAATAATATATTCTGAGTGGATCTCATTGTCAGTCCGAGTTGCAAACGCCTCGCTGGCGTTTTGGAGAGATAATACTTGTATGAATCTGTTTTTGTCCAATATATAAATGCATTTTTTCTCGCTATCAATAACGTGAAAAAAAAATAGAAACACGGATGTAACCTTCACGAAACAAGAAGCAAGACCTCGAAATGTAACAACATAAAATTAGGCTCGGCCTTCAACATGTTTTACGCATCATTAATTATGGTCTTTTTCATTTGTAAAATCACTCCCACTATGCGATCAGGAATGCGTTTCAATTAAAAACTATTGGATATCGAAAAGTTCTTTAAGTTTCAAGGCAGCATATACCTAATATGGTGTTTTTGGTGTTTCGGAATTAAGTGTGATATAAAAAAGAGGTATATATATCTCACTGAAATGCGCTGCGAAGCATCGCCATTGCATAATATCCATTCGGGACCGATCTTTTTATACGCGCCACGTCGTCATAATTTCAGAGAAACGCTGCAATTACTCGCCAGGGAGCCCGAGCCGAGTGTTCCGACATTCTCAGTCCAATCTATCATTTCAAGATAGATATATTACTCCGTAATATATTTTGAAATTTCATTGTATTAATTGCAAATTATCTTTACAAACTTGACCGATATTTCGATCCTGACGAGAGATCTGCTAATTCGAACGTCTGCAGAGTTTTCCAATCATTCATCGTATCAATATTGATTACCCCATATGTAAATATACACCGTTTTCATTTGCATAATTATACAACAGTATGCTCGATCAGATTCTCTCTCGTCGCGAATAAATCTCTATAAATACAGGACAAAAGCATACATATGAATCGATCGAAGATTATTTCGGGTTAAAACTGAAAATATCGAGCTGAATGGCTAAATAACGTAACATAATACGCGTAATAAATATTTTGTAAGCACTCTTTTCGTTTATTCGCCGCACGTGTAATGCCACACGATAATTAGACCACCATGACCTAGTCTCAATTTTTATCATCGGCCGACTATGCCCGGCTGGTGGAGGCTGGGCCGTGCATGACTGTGCTGCAAATCAGGCCAGTAGTGTGTCAAGGCAAACACACGTGTCCTCCTGGCACCTGCGCGTGCATATTTGTACGATTGATAAAAAAAAGAGGGCCCAATAGTCTCATACGTGCTCGTCGTGCAAACATTCGTCCGGGAAAGAGTCGCGAGAGCACGATAATAAATGTCCTACAGATGTTTGTAGATGTTATTCGAGAGAAAAAAAATATATCATACTTCAAAACGGTGCGAGCGATATTTCATGCAGATGGGTTAATCCGCGAAATTAAAAAATACAAAATAATTTACTTGAAACAGTTACATCTTGACAATTCGGCTTATTTTGTTTGTTACGATAATAAGTGATGCATACGTACATATACACATAACCGCATACATTTGTGTGATTGCGAGCAGTACAGCGAGCAGCTCCGCTGTTATTGCACGTGATTCCTTTTGTAAACAAAATTTTGCACTCCAAGCGTTCCCGAGAAGCAGCAGCGGCCTCGGCCAAACGCCGCGCCCACCTTCTCTCCTTTTACCGACTGCATTCGCAATTAAGCAAAAACCGCTGGAAATTGAATTCGTGCGAAAAGTAAAGAGAGGCGACCGCCTTCTTTGGCCCCTCCCGTCCCCGCGATCCCGTCTCTCCTCTCTTCTCTCGTCTATCCTCATCGGGGCGGCTCTCACCGCCGCGTACTTCCGTCTTCCGCTTCTTATCCGCCGTGGGCTTTTCAGCGAGCGTAGGACGGGACGTGCACGAGAACCAATTTACTGAGTAATAGAAACGCGCGAGAGGTATGGAAGAAGATCGAGATGCGGGTATAGATTTGAGCGCGGGGAAAGCTTCTAGGACCTGGTCGGAAAATGCGATATCAAACGAGAAAAACGTTCGCGTAGGTGAAACAGTTCGTAGAGAGGTGGAGGGGGAAAGACGGAGAAAATTAGAAGACTATCTGAGTGATTCCGGCGATTTTGCGTCTTCTCTGTACACATTCCAACGGGATTCCAATTTGCCTTTGAGTGAATTTCAAACGTAAACGCGGACTCACCGGTCTCGTGGTCTGATGACAGTTACCTTACGGTTTGCGAATTTTCAGTTCTCACAGATACACGGCCGTCTCGTTCGGGCGATCGTCCAACTGGTCCTCCCGCGTATGCTTTAGTTCTCGAAGGATTCGCAGTTTCGCCTTCGTCTCCGAGCGCGTTAACTCGATACGCCAATATAGGGTACCGCGCTGGCGAACGCGTTGCGGTTCGCAATAATTGAGAATGCACGCACGCCACCGACATTCGCGCCAGTTCGTGCAAATAATGCCTAACAAATAACATTGACGAGAACGACGAAGGTGGACTCTGTTGACGCTCGTTTGCGCTCTTCTGTCGTCCGATTTCGTGATGTCGTCTACCGTGGCTGCGAATTAGCACGAGGGAGTCCCGGTAAAATTGTTGCTAGCATGCTCGTTGTCGCCGGCGCGCAAATATTTGCGGGAGCAACCGCGTCGAGCCGGCTCGTACGAGATTGCGTGTATTTTCTTCTTTTTGTTTTTAAATCGCGCACATATTTCCGGAGATAACTCGCGACGCGCATCGTTTCGCGTTTTTCTCGACTACCTTTCAATTTTCACAGATACATGTTTGGAAAATAACAATATAGTCATGATATTCAATTACATGTTTCTCGATCGTTGAATAAATTTTAATATTTTTATTTGAAATTTTTATTGTTTTTAGAAAGAAACTAAAACATTGAATCAGAACTAAAATTACATAAGGCAAACAATAATAAGGACAAGATCTCGGTAGGGAAAAAAATTATAATAATTAACTTACTTGTATATAATCAAATGTAATTTATTATATAATATGTTTTACATTATGTTCTCTCTCTCTTTCTCTCTCGTGCTAAAAATTATAAGACTTTTTTTTAATTCTCAAGTTTATTTGATTTTCGCAATGTGCATCCAGAAAATCAATCAAGCGATGTGGCGGAAACGCCGCTACGCAATATTTCCTATAACCAAGCTCGATCACGCGGAATAAATACACGTAACAGGCTTCGCTAATTAGCGAAAAGTCCCGCGCGCGCGAGAGGTAACTATGTATCTTGGTCGAGACGAATTAATTAGTTGTCATCGTGACATCATGTAATTAATTCGCCCGATGAATCGGGCAACACGCGCGCCGCGGTGTCGCGAATACAGTCGCTGCACGGTACATAAAAGAAGTCGTATATTTTATTTCTGGCATTAATAACGGTCCGCCCCGCGTCCCGCGTCCCGCGTCGTCCCCCTCGTCGTTCGCGAGAGGAGATTTGCAGGCGGCATCGTTATCGCGGCAAATATGTTTCCATTTCTTCTTGCCGCTCGCCGTGCTTCCGCGAAGGCGTAACGGTCACCTTTAAAGCGCACTAATGAGTTTGCACTCGGAGCGATAATTGCCAGCGGTGCCGCGCCACGCCGTTCTGCTTCTTCTCTCTCATTGTTGCGACCGGTCGATCGCAAAACCCAAACGAACGAATGTCCGGGTGCAAAATAACGAGACAACTTTGTTACGCTGTGTAACGGAGTTGTCTCGTTCATCGTGCCGTGCCGATTTACCGCGAAGTCGAAGGCGCTGTTTACGATCCGGATCCACGATCGCAAACTTCTTGAAACAAGTTTTGCCGATCTCGAAACTACGTGACAAATTCGCGGAGTATGGAGAAATAGTCACAAGTCTGAGAAATTCCGTTTTTATTTATGATACTTAATATAATCCTAATGGATACCTTAGCACAGTTACCATCGCAAATATTATTTGTTTTTCTATATTGTTTTTTACGTATTGTTTTTCGTGTGTTGTTTTTTATATCATATATGAATTTGTTTATTTTTATTCATATTTTTGATGTTTTTTTTTAAATTTTTATCCATGAAGATTTGAGAGATTTTGACATATTTTTTATTGAGAAATGTTTTCACATTTCTCGAGAAATATGTACAATATAAAAATATAATCTTAATTAATAAGATTGCATATACATTAGTAGTAAATATAATTCAATGACGCGTGCAGCAGGTTAAAACCGTCTTTCGCATTTATAAAAATACTTTAAGACATAACTGTTTAATGGGACTGATGAAAAGCAGTGAAAGATGGACCGTAAAGGAAGAAAGCTGGCAGGTACGCGGTGTATTTACAGCTGGTAGACGTATTTACGGTCCCTCGATCGTTTACATGGGTAATTATGTTTGATTTGAATTAATGCCTGTGAACTCTCTCTCCTTCTTTCTCTCCCCCCTCTTTCTCCCCTCCCTCCTTTCTCTCTCTCTCTCGATCTCTGTCTCGTCGCCGCCATCCACTCCGTAAAAAGTTATCGGTCTGCGTACACGCAAACAGCTTCTTAAGCGACTCCGCGAGACGGAAGGAAGCTGGGCATGGTTCGTTAATCTGCGTACACACTGCGCGATCCACTCCGTTCCATTCGGTAAACGAGAGTGAACGTTTTAAGAGGACCGCCCAACTTTATGGCCGCGCATCAGGGATCGAGGTCTCAAGCCGAAAAGCTTTTTTATCTTGCCAGGCGAATTTTAATTCTATAGGAAATTTTAAATCGACTCCGAAAAGGTTTATGGACCTTTTAGAGTTGTAATCGCATTACTTCGCTAAACATCGCGGGGGGGGGGGGCCGTTAAGTTTTGCAATTGTTAAACTTAGAAATTATTTACACAGATCTGAAAACATTAGCAGTATTGCCTCAGAAATATTTAAAGTCGAATCTTTATATATATTCAGATGAAATATGAAATGAAGTAATTTCTATAGTTTAATACATTTTGCTGTCTTAATTTTAAAAAGTCTGTCTGCATACCATATTTATGCAATATGGAGAAAATGTCTAAAATTTTTGCAATTAATAATTACTAATTATTCAATTTTGAAAATTACAAGGAAAATCTTGATGTCGCCTTGTTCGATTACTTCTCGTCACCTCATGTGTCGGGCGGATTGTGCGAAACTCATGTCCATTATCAAAGGAGGTCACTTGGCTCTTTTGGATTATTGTGCACACTTTCTAGTATCGGCGGATGTAGTCGCTGAGTGGTCGCGCGGATATCATAATTTAGCGACTCTGGGAGTCACCGGTTACAGCGAATGATTCCATAGGTAAATGTATGCGCACGTGTTCACTATTTGCCGAACCGATAATTGTACGTCGAAATACGAGATTTGCTAATAATTTCAGCGATAATTTCAGTTATGCGAAACAAACTAGCTCGCTGGATAATGAGCAATGTAATAATTATAAGGGACGTAGTTTATTAACCTTTAGTTACGGTACGCCAAACTACAATTTTGCAATTTCTAAATAGCAAAGCAAAAATGCATCGCGGTTACAACATATTGCCAGGTGATCGATACTATACAATTGATAATTCAGTTACTAGTATCAATTATGTAGTTAATTCAATAAGATTTCTACATAATTCAATAAGTTAAAAATCTCTTTTAATTAATTTCTTGAAATATTTTTTCCTTATTGTAAAATTATTCATATTAATGCTTATCAAAGTACATTCAATATTTTTATGCGAAATATAGCATTGATTAACCCTTATTTGTATCGAACGATGCTAAATGCGAAATAACAGTATGAAATTATAAATCGTTAATGAAAGTAGCAAGTCTGTTAGGCGAGAACCTTTCTTTGTAATGTCGTCCTTCCGAGACGACATTACAAAGTGCGAACATTTCATTGGAGGCATTTTGAAATTGGAAAATCCTACCCAAAACGGAAGTACTACAAGCGAGCAAAGCAGGTCATCACGGATCACGTTCTAAGGAGGGTCGGCGTGGCCGGGTAGGTTTGTTACTTTTTATCACCGTGCCCCCGACACACTCCCGAAATAATTAGCATTCTAATGTATGTATCTGGTTATCTAGACGACGCGACGCTTAGTAAGTATAGTTTTGCATGTTAATCTCTATGGGAAATTACATGCGCCATTGCACGACCGCGCGCCCGCCCGGAAAGGTGAATAAGTAACTTGGACGAAGTCTTGATGGTATTTTGGAATTACGCTCGAAATTACGACCGCTCTATTAAATTCAATTTGCCCTCTCTGTATTCCGTGATGATTTAAGACTTTAAGACACAGTGAGTTGTAATTATTTTGCTAAAACAATACATCGCGGATGAGAGTCCAGGAAATATAGGTAGTAACGACATATTATGATTACGTTACGTAAAAATATTTTAACATTTCAATTTTCGTGCAGTTTGCGAAAACTGATTGTAAAGAGAAGCTAGTGGGGGCTTCAGAGATACTGCAAAAAGATACGTCAAGATCGTTTATCCTTGTTGAGAGGGAAAAAATCATTATGCGACGAATATACAATAATGTTAAGGTTAAAGATAATAATCATATTAATGGGCAAACAGAGTCGCAAAGTTCCCAAAGTTTACTTGCCTAATGACCCTTTGAACGAGCGTTTACACATCGTTTACTCATCTTAAATAAAATATTTTCTCGTCTCTCCACGAGCTTCTCGCCAAGATTCTACGGAATTACTCATGCGATTGCATGCTTTATATATAGGTACAAAATCTGCGTCGCAGCCTTTGCATATTCAACCTCCGCCGAATGCTGCAATTATTACTTTTGGAGAGTTCTGACGGTGCCTGCCTTAATGGTGGTTGCCGATGGAGGCGTTGATTACAGACTTCGGCGAAGTAACTAACTCGGTCCGAAGCTGATTAGAAAGCTCGTCGACGTGATAGCGACTATTAATGATTTTCGCTGTTCTTGTCGTATGCCGTTCTTTCGTCGCTAAGAGTCGGGAGACTTTTTACGGCGATCGCCGCGTGAACTTCTCCTCGGAAACTCTTCGGCGAAATTATTTGTCGGCCAACAAAATATTGATAACGCGCGACAACGCAACGAAATAATTTCCGATTGGCAGGCGGAAACCCCGGCGAAGAATATTCGCCAGTGATACACGCGCGGAAGGCGACGTCGCGCAAAACGCTCGAAAGATTGCGGCGATGTGTATATGCAAATAAAAGGATACGAGAGCGAATTCGCGGCATCCAGGGAAATTCGAGTGGAGGCCAATAAGCGCGCAGGCGGAGTTGGATGTTGTCAGTCACCGCTCCAGTTGCATATTTACGAATTTGATTCCGAGACGCGATGTCGAGGTTCGGAGAAGAGTGAAATATATTGTTTTTTCTTTTCTCTTTTAGAGATACATGCGTATATATAATCAACAATGACGAGATCTGAAATGCATGGCACACGAGGAAGTATATATTCTCGCCCGTAACGTTTCCGCTAAACGTAGCCGCTTTTGATTTTCTTCTCTTGTCGAGCATCCTCATACATTCGCAAATAATATTCCGACTTCTAGCAGTCACACTCGGCCACACGGCGCTAAACGTGCAGCAAGAATGTGCGGGCCTAAGATGTTAAGAGTAAAAATCCTCGAGATGCTGTGTAAGAAAAAAAAAAGACATAAAAAGTACGTCATTCGACGTCGGCGAATCGTGAAATGAGATATGACGACCGCGACATATGTCACAGAGAGAATACACCGCCGGTATCAAGGATAAGAAGACGCGAAGAAACGAGGTTACGTAAATGTTATCGCGTACGCGCGTTTAACTGTCGCGCGTGTGTTTATTCTCTGTTGCATTTACTTACGCGTTTGCGATCGCGCATTCGAGTACTCGCGATCGCGGGAATCGCGTGTTACGTCAAGCCTCGCGATATTAGAAGCGTCGGATTTGGGCTGCATTTAGGGAGCGAAAATGTGCTCACGGGGAGTTTTAGACGTTCAAAGGTGAAAAAAATATTAGACGCCGAGTATATACACACCGGCTAACCGACGATAAATCAACGTCAAGCCGGCCGTACCTTCTTACTGTATACTCCGCCGATTATTGCCGAGCTAAAGGCCGTTTCGGACGATATTTTACCGTTACATGACAAGCACTTACCTCCGCGATTTCTGCTACGTATCTTTCTGTCAGAACGAGATCACTGCGGAAGGCGATAAATCCAATTAGACCGCGCGCATTCGCGTCTCTAACATTCTCCCGTTTCTCCGTGAAGTTCCATTTTTACGGTATGCAACGAGAATATGCAAGCCTAAGATGTTGAGCGTTAAAATTCTCGAGAAGAAGAAAAGCGTAAAAAGTACATTGTTCGATGTCGGCGAATACTGTTTACGATGAATAATATGAAATCATATCTGATCGACCTCGTATTATACTTGACTTGAGTGCTTACCGTTCCTCACTGGTGGGCGAAATGTTCGCACAATAAAGGTCAAACTACTCGTATTTCCGTAGGAACGGCTGCTTTCCGTAGGACGCGCGTGTGGCGAGAATTAATGACAAGTTGCTAATTACGTCAAACGACGTAATACCACGACGTCGCCGTCGACTCGCTTTCACGAGCGAGCGAGCGGAGGCATTGAGTAACGTTTTCTTCTGCAAATAACCAGGTATACAGCGGTATTATTCCTATTCGCTCGATTTGCGGCTAGGGATACGTTAGTATTGCTACACACGCACCATATACTTACTGCTAAGTACGTTGAAGATGACGCGATTGAATTAATTACTGAGTAAAATTGTAGTAATTAACGTTACGACACATTTAATCCCAATCCCGAGTCAATAATTTTTGTTATAGGGAGTTAGAGGGACCCAAAAGATTTTATCAGTACAAACATTGAGAACGATTAGGAATAATAGTTATTATTTTAATAATATAGTCGCGAAATTATTCATTACCATTAACGATTACAAGATTTTGGCGAAATATTAACAATAATTAAATTGAATTAATATCAAAGCGCATATCTTATTCAATGAAATTTAATTGCACTGTAATTCTAGACATTTAAAACATAATTAAAAGGCTCTGGCGAGTGAAATGTACGGAAGTGTACGATATATAAAATTTTATATAATAATTAATTTCGACAATCACCTATGAGCGAAATGGGATAGGAATAATGCCGTCGGAGGGACGGTATATCTAACCAAGCGGAATTCCCCGCATTCGGAATAATTCGCGCATTATGGCGCGTGTTGAGGTGCATAACGCGGACGTGCAGGTGCAACGTATGCTTTCGCTCTTCGGCATATCGGTCGGAAACGGCATCACGTGCGCCAGGATGACTCCGGTATTTCTGAAATTATGCTAATCGGCCGCGCAGCAACGATGGCTTATCGGCGGCGACTGATACGGCATACCGGAATTTGTGTACGTCCGTGTGACTACGAAAGTACAATTTGCTGCCACCCGCGTGTACGGCTGGTACCAGTCGAATCAATAATCGCGCTTCGGCACATCGCTTGACGATCAGGCAATTGACTGTAACGTTTCCGCTGATTTACTTTCGCGATATACACGTAAAAATCTGTCGTGCGTGGATATATTTTCTTCCCTTCGCCTGTCATATGTCCTTCTAATGTATGCCATTCTCCATGTTTCATACCTTTTATGCTTAATTTTACAGATTTATCTAATTTCGATTTAGTTTCTTATACATATACGTGTATATTAGGTATAATTATTCTGGTGCTTGAGCGCAGTAATTCGCTCGAGTGCGGGATAAGGCTAGTGCTGCTACTTTTGTTATTACTAAATCACTGCATGTGACTAGCTGCACCAGTCGTGCCTCTTGACAGTTAACAGTCGAAATCTCGTGTCGGGCAATAATGGCGCGCGCGCTCGCCGCGTCTAAATAAATTGCAGAATCTTCACAGTTCGTGGAAGGCAATCGGCTGCGTGGTCTGTCATTGTACCGCGTGCGGTGAATACCAGAACGGCGGGTACAGGTACAGATACAGTTACCGGTACAGATCGACCAGGATAATGTTGGATAATGAGCGCTCGCACGGGAGCAGATCGAATCGAAACCGCTGTAACCTAATTTTCCGTGCCACGGACCCATCTCTGTCCACGCGCCCGCTCTTCTCTCTCTCTCTCTCTCTTGCGCGCGCTTCATTGCGAATTGGCGCAATTAAGCGCATCGGGCAAATCCCGCGAAGAATTTCATTTCTGGCTTCCAATTAGCATTCAATGGGAGAATTATATTTTCCGTCTGTCGAAAAAAAGACTGAGCGCGCGCGTAATTACGGACGATTCAGTCCGTTCGTTCTTGCGAAATAAAGCCGTTCTGTATTGCGGGATTTTTTGAGAAAAAATGTATGGTGTGACGATAATGACGGGCGAGAAAACACGCGTGTTTCGCGCGAACGTGGGCAAGGGTTTAATACCTGTGAAAAACGAAGGGACAAATCGCGCGGTCTTTTTTCCTTCTCCGGCGACATCCGGTTCCTGATTGTTCGTGCTTGCGGATTTATCGAACGTAAAGGTATAGACACGATCGCGGGCGTTTATAACGAAACAATCACGTCACGTAATGAGATTTTCGTGGCGGCATTTTGCGGCGTTAATAACGCGCCGGCGCGATGCGATGGAATCTGCAAAAAGAGGCGTTTATTTAACGCGTTTATAAACGTCGGTGTTTAAACGCGTCGTAAAAGTGTCGTCCGACAGAGACGATTAAACAATGTCGGCGCAGTTTTCCGTAATGCACCGTTTTATGTAATATGTGGAAGCCTTCGCGGTATTGAAAGGCGACGGGTCGAAAAAAAGCAGCCCATATGCTTTCTTTATGTAACACCTCGGGCATAATGTATTCTTAGCGCGCACGTGCTGGTAATTATACAATTGTAAAATCGCAATAAATGTCCGGACGGGCGCGCGTTTAGTTATTATCAAACATCGCTCGCTTGCGATATATACGAAACGTCACGAGAATGCGCCGCTAAAAGCAACGCCGTGAAATTCAATCTTAGATCTGCCGTTGCTAACGCAGGATGCTAATTTTCAGCCGTCCGACTGTCCATGAAGGTCGTGCAAAAAAGCGCTTGAAGGAAGCGATTACAAGTCCGTCATCATTATTATATGTTAACAATAACAACTATTATTATAATAATTGAGCTGCGCTAATAGAGAGAAAGAGAAAGAGAAAGAGAAAAACGTAATCGTGTTTCTCCAGACAAAACTCAGAAGAACACCTTTCACCCGCGGGTCAACCAGTCGACCATGGTGGGTTCGATTTACGTCATTCGATACCTCATATCACGTATCTGTTTATGGCTAATTTCACGTATACACACTCACATACATTCATTATTCGTCTATTCTTTCCCTTTTACGTACGCTATATTTTTTCGCGACAGGCACGTTTTGTCGCGCCGCTTGTTCCTCCATCGCGGCGTCTCAAAACTTCCACACGAAGCAAACTTCCACAACGTCCTCGAATCGTGTTGTACCGCCGGTTACATATTCTCACGCGCGTCGCGATGCAAAACATT
The DNA here is from genome assembly GCF_003070985.1 of Temnothorax curvispinosus. Classification (NCBI taxonomy): domain Eukaryota; kingdom Metazoa; phylum Arthropoda; class Insecta; order Hymenoptera; family Formicidae; genus Temnothorax; species Temnothorax curvispinosus. The sequence goes on along the minus strand of NW_020210520.1, from coordinate 1,319,954 downwards.
TTATCGCCGCGTAATCACGTTTCGCGACGTGTGTAGCGAGACTCGCCGCCTCTTCCGCCGTTTACCACAACGAGGATTTACAGTCTACTTTGTGTACGTGTCTGCGATACGATTCCTCGGCATTTACCTCTTTCGTCGACTGCATCGTACAAACAACACTAAGTCACCAAGAAAAGTATTGCGAGAATCGGGCATCTATTTTGGATTTAAAAAATTTCCAATTCTTGCGTTTCTTTGTTATTGAATCGAATTGGTACGATTTAATTTTTTTAAATTATTATTTTGGATATACACATCTCTCTTTCGCGTGACTTAAAAATTGATTTTAAAATATGTATATGCGATTAAATATCTACTATTTTCGACTAATTCGAAATAAATAACTGATTATTATGGATTAGTGTTAACTGTTCGAAATAGATAACAAGTTATTTAAAACCGAAGGTTAGATTCGATTAAAATATTATCGTAAACATGTTTTTCTCGTAGGAAAATTATTTAAAGGAAAAAAAATATTTGTTTCCAAGATAAAGTTCTCACATTTCTTATCGAAATCCTCGTATTAGTTATTGATTTGTAGTCATTATTGAAATTTATTTCAAAATAATTCTTTACCTTTCTTTCCCTTAATGCACGCTAGTGATACCGTCGTATTACGCAAGAAAGTTGTATCGCCGCGCAATTCACATCGCGTACGATGTAGCTTACATACACATGGTGACACGGAGCAAACATGTGACGACAGTCATGTATACGCTTAACGTCGTATTTTATCAATTTTGAAGTCCGCTCGTGGAAGATACGTGCGCGTAGCAGCGTGGAAAGGAGGAGAGAGACGTCTCAAAGGTGCAATGCCACGTCGCGATAGCTCATTCGATTTGTATTCATCGACCGTCATGCGTTTACTGTTATTCAAGGCGGTATGCCGCAACGGATCATGCGCCTTTACGTCCGTGCAAATTCGATATTTCAGAACGAATTTCAGGTGCTCTCTACGCAGATGTGTTGCGAAAATTAATTGGCGTTAATTAATCTTAAGATTACTTTTAAACTTTAAAAACGCGAGGCCCGCGAGGCTGTTGTTTCCGAGAGATCTGCAAAAAAAGAATTTTTCCGCTTGTAGCTCTTCCCGATGTAAAAATACTTAATATATTTTGCATAATTGCACAATTAACGTACGATAACAATCGTTTATTACTACTGCTGTGTGAGGCACATTTGTTATTTAAATAAACATTATCGTCACTTGTTGATAGCGATGATAATGAACGCCGTTTATATAATCAACAAAGATATTAGCGTGAGGCGAAGTTTCGCGAGAGGAACTTGATCGTGAATACGAGGAGGACGCCATAACTCGTGATTAGGTGGTTAATTACATTCGAAAGGCGTATTATGCTTTATAGTGCGCCATTGGTTGAACGGTGTTAAGAAGGAGATAGTTTCGCGTGGATGCAAATTCCCCCTTGGAATTTCCAGCGATTAATTATGTTTCAGCCATTGTCATGCCGGAGAAATTGATTACGCGCTGATGACTGGTGACTCTCTACTAATACTCGTACATTTCGAAATTTACCTACGCTTCGCGGAGCATAGACGCTTCAGTAATCGCGTTAACGATTCCATGGCAGCGCGGAGCATTAATTGTTCTCCGGAGAACAATTGGAGCCGCGGCGAGCGGCGGAGCTGACCAGCAGCCGGCGTGACAGCCGGGAAAAAAGCGCGAATAACCGGTGTGAATTTCGAGAGTTCTGCGATCCGTTTAATTGCGAATTTGCGGAACGGAGACGCATCGCATGCCGTAATGAGAGCAAAATCGAACGTTACCGAATATGAAATCATAGAAATGTTTCAAATTTATTCTGCTCCGATATTGAAATATCAGAAATCTTGCATGAATAATTCTTTAATTATAAAATCGAAACATTTTCAAAATTCAACAAAATTGTAAACGCCGAAAGAGATAATTTACGATCCTCATATGTCGATCTAGAATTAAAATAAACTATTATTCGTCATTGTTCTGCAATTTGCAGCACGGATTACGATAATGTCTTTCGGTGTTCCATGTCATCGGTACACAAATGTGCCTGCAAGCAACAATGTTCTTTACGGACATCATTAAAATTTTCTTCACGCGTCACAGAAAACGCACGGAAAGCACAGCCCGTGCACAGAGATTACTCTCCTATTGCGTATTGATATTGTACGACCAAATATCGATAGTGCATTTCCGCTTGTAGGAAATATTTCTCTCGGACCACAGTGATCGACAACAAAAATATGAGGACAGAGATAAAAGCACGCACGGGAATGCGCGGAAACGCAGGCAGTTTCACTGGCGCGATATTTACGATGCTGCACGCGCGAATCTGACGAGCGCGTATGTCGTTAGTTTACATGGCTGACTTTCTGAACGGAATCTACATCAAATGCACCGCTTCTCTTCTATGTTAGAATGCAAGAAAGAACAGTCGAATTAGAATGTAATGAGGCGAGTAACATAAATAATCCGGTGAGTTTGCTGATTTTACGATACAAATGACTATGGAGATATAAACGCTATAGATCACTTCGCTGTTATTTTTGCGAAATAGCTCGACCGCGGCAGACAGGCTTTAGAATTTCTATATACATATCTTATTTTAAGTCAGAATATCAAAGTTTTAAGACTCGCCAAATTATCTTCCTCTCTTGCTTCTTGCACAGCATTAATATGCTGCGATATAATAATAATAATTATGCTATAAAATAAGCGATGCGGATCCAAAATTCCTTCCCAGAATGTAAGCGCTATCAAGGATATAATTACGATGTAAATCGCATCATCACTACAATAGTTTATAGCGGATTAAATTTAACTCCTGGTGAATGAAATTCCCGTTGAAAGTGGAGGAATTTTCGGCTTCCCGTAACGACGTACTTTCGCGATACACTTGCGCTATATCGCCCGGCGATGAAACACGTAAACTTAATTTAACGTATCCTATATTACGAGCGACACAAGAGCTCCTCCCCGTAAAATACATCGAACGTTGAGCGTGGTAGAGATTTCAAATTCAACCGAGCGCGCCGCATAATTGCAAATTATAATTAGACGGGTCACTCTGGGCGCGCAATCGCGCGCTTTTGTGCAACTCGAGGCGGGCGGGGGTTCGAGGGACAGAGAAGACACGGGAGGCACGGGGGAACGCAATTATTTGTCGACGCGATCATTTCGACTGTGGGCTGGCGGGTGCAGCGCGCGTTGCAACGACCGATACTTACGCGTTGTATTTGCTAATTACACGCATTGTGCTTTCATCATTCGTCACGCAGATTGAATTATTTTCGATACGTACATACGCGGTTGACCGTGCTTATCCAGTTTGTTGCGTTCGTGTCGCAAACACCGCCGTCATTTAGCGTCACATTATAAATCGAGCAAAGTCTCGCAACATTACTCTTCTTCTTCTTTTTTTTTTCTTTCAGTGAGTGATGTCACAAGTCCTCCCTAAGTTCGCCACATCACTGAGCGTCTCTAATTAAGTTTAATGCTACTTTTAAGTATCTTTGATTCCACGTACTTACCATTTTGACGACAGTTTTAATACTACTTGCAGTTACCTTTTAACCGGGAATTGTGTGTGTGTGTGTGTGTGTGTGTGTGAAGGAAAAATGTCATGAAACAAAATAGAAAGGTTAACGCTGAACGTAAATATACTCGGCTCCATAAATCGATTCGTTATATTTTCAATTAGCATCGGGGATTCCTTCGAGAAGCTATTTCCATCTGGTATAGGAACTTGGTTATTTCTCGGAAGTGAATAAGAACTGCCGGGTATTTGCGTAACGTAACGCGAAAATCTATTTAAAGGCAACCGCACGTAGTTTACGTTTTTCATGTACAGAGTCAACATTAGCAAAGTGCTGCCGGTTGCGAGTGACATGCGTTATCGCCGAATGCATAATGGCATTTCGTGCGTACGCATTTGCGTAAATGGCGCGCGGATGTGCGAGACATCCAGTCGCCGGATTTGCGTTCGCGTAACGTCACGTTGGTTCGCGACATTATTAATTTTCATCCCGACCTTTCGTGTCGCTTTATTCATCCGTTACAGCACGTGTGGAAAAATTGCTCGGTATAAACGTCAAAGCTCGGCAGAAAGCTGATTTAGATCACATTTGCGTATTTAAGCGTATGCAAATATTCTCAAGCGGATATTTTCTGCCATGAATAACGTAAAAGCGTATACAGGTAATCCACAAAGAACTTTTCCTTCTTTTGTTTTGCACAGTTAGAACGACCGAGGAGCGGTTTTTATCGGGTCATCGTATATACGAATCGTCAACTTTATATTAACAATTTCCTAGTAATTTTTGAGAAAGCAGAGCATACATTTAATATATAAATAAAAAAAACTGCAGCGCGACTTTCCATATTTCCCAGAACGAGAACTCACTTCTACGACCTGATTTCAAGCGTAAAAATTTTCATCTGACTTTAAAATCAGGAATAACGTTATATGGTTCTCTCAATATTTTAAGTTTCCGCAAATTTAGCGTAACTTGAAGAATATTCCACGAAACTAAAACATACTTTTATGAGGGGATCGCGTCTCTATCTTAAAATGCAATATTTGATGATATTATAGGAAGACGTTTAGTTTACAGAAATCATAAGTACAACAGTGACTTGAACAAATGTGATGATGAGTTAATGGATATTGAAAAGTTTGACACCTGACGTGAGAATGAACAGGAGATGTTCTCCTCTGACACAGTGCCAATTGTGTCGGAACATTCCGCTCTTCTAATTTAGGAATTTAGAAAGATGATAAATTATGTATTTTCTCACAGTAATTTAATTTTATGGTCTTATTAAACATATAATTCAATGTCGAGAAAAAGTCTTCGAATCGGGATTATAAATTGATAATAATCAGAGAAACAATTATTATTGCTATGCGGAATCGGAAGTTTAGTATTCACATGCTGCTAGCATGTAACGCTGGCGAAATCGTGAAAAACATTCCTATCGATTTGCATCCTTGTTGGGCTGGAAATAACATCTAGTTATGACTCTCACTTAAACACTTCCTTTAATAGTTAGTCAAAGGTCAGGTCCTGTATGCACGTCAGGAATCGTCTTTTAATCGACGAATCACGCGACTCACGAATGTTGCACGCGATTTCGTGATCTTTCCGTAAACACTCCAATATATAGAGGAAGGCGAGGGGAAACGGAAAGATTTTTCTGCTTGTTTTTTAAATAAATGTTTTTAAAAAAATGTTTTAAATAAAAGTCATTTCAGCAAAATTTCTCCGTATTATTTAGAAGCTTCTGATTTTATTTATACACGATATTAATACGCGAACATAAATAATGCGAAATTACAAATAAATCCATATATGAATTAAAGATTGTATTTATCCGCATGTTATGATTAATAAATTTAAAAATTTATACATTAATTGTATTATCAAACGTTCGGGCCGATGATACATTATCGACTTTAAAATTCAAGTAAGGATCGTAGCTTGGTCAAAAGCTTTTTTAACAAGAGTATAATTATCACGAGAAAATATACCTGATCGGAATCGCGCGCGCGTGCTCGTTCAATCTAGGATCGCGTTGAATCATCGTGAAATCGCGCGAGCGCCATTTAATCAGGGGTTAAACATCGCGAATAATTAATTATGATACTCGGGATCGTACTCAACGAGTGTTGCAAAACGCGACGCGTATGAGCCTCCGTCGGATCTTTTCGTAGCGGGATTTATATGCCTGTCTGAATTAGCGGGAATCGAGAAATGTGTGTGTGCGGCGCGCAAGATTCTGATGCGCGGGTCGGTTGGAGCTATTTGCGACGGGGATATATTCTGTGAAAGGCGTACGCGCTCCGCGCGAGTGCACCGTGAGATGCATCAAAAGGGTCGATTCTTTCAAGCCAATAAATCCTCGTCGCGGATGAAAAGCGTCTTTCTCTCACTCACTCGACGGAGCGTTTGTACGGCGAAACGGGCCTGCCACCCGTTTCACGCGCGAGAGAGATCTCTCGCAAGACGTGAGCACAACAAAGCGAAATGAGATGCAGGAAGAAAAATGGCGGAGTGCATCTCGATAGGATACTGTGCTGATGCAGATTTGACCGTTCCTTTTGTTAGTACAAACGCTCGCGGATGCAACTCGATGGGGATACGTTTATCGCGGAATTTATGTTTGCATAAGCAAATCGATAAAATATATATCCTGTGAACAGCGTGAGAGAATAAAAGACAAAAGTTAGAGACGTGGAATATTGTTGCTGAAATTGAACGCTTCAAACATTCATTTTGAGCTGGACGTGTTTTAGTCTTCTACGCTTGCGGTACACAATGCATCGGAGCTGATGAATATTAATGCGATTCTGTAAGGATATAACTTGATTTTCGCCATCGCATTTACTTTATTCACAAAGTTATATTTAATTGCATCGGGGGGGCGATACAAATAGCATTTTGCGATAGAAATTCAACCGCCACCGTTCTCTCGTATACGAGAGCCATTTTGCTCGCACAAAGCGAGGATTACAATCTAATTCTAAACACAAAGGGGGTGTACACCAAAATTTAGATCGCGCAATTATATCGTATATGTCCCATTTGCTTCGCACCGTACTGCCGAGTCGATGAAAATGCAGATCTATGAATTCGCTTAAGTTACGTGAGCGGCTATTACTTCTTACATAAATTAATATTTTCATACGGAGATAAAATACATCTACATTATACTTGATGCATACGTGATGATCACACTTACACTTCCGTTATTTTCACTGTTTATTATCCCCTTCATGTGCAGTGAGAAAATCCATTTAAAGTGTACAATTAGACCGTAACCGTATCCAACACATTTGCACGCGTATGCACGCGATAGTAATTTTTAACGGAGCGCGCGAAAGAAAATTTTACTTAAATGCGTGGCAAGGTCGTGAAATATGCGTTATACTGTGGAGTTTTGAAATAAAGTGGCAACACACTATCGTTATCTCATGTAGTTGATATGGTAACAGAAGAAATTCCAACACCGTGTGTCGATTAAATACGAATTTTAACAAGATACCTGTTTATGGATCAGTGTCAGGATTCTAAGAATGCGCAATTGCTTTATTGAAAATGCATTCTACCGACCTCGCATTCCCGGCAAACTATCGAAGAAAGTTGCATCTCGCTGCGCACACATTCCACGACTTGCTCTATATACAATCTCAATTATGTAGCTGCTGTTACGCGCGCCGTGTTTTTCGTAGAAAACCTTATTAGAGCGAAAGTAGAAAAACTTGATTATCCCGCGCGATTCTCTTCATATATGAGATAAATATCTTTTTAACGAGATTTTACGCCCATGTCGCAAACGTTCGTTTTGCTTTTGGCAAGATATTAAAATTCTAGAAATAACGAACCATATATATATAAATGTATAAAGCTTTTCTCTCGTGTGCAGTTTTAATGTTCGTTCTTCTTGGCGCAGCGATGATTTTTAATTATCAAAAGTTTAAATATTATTCTTACTTCTTAGTATTTACGAATATAAGTGTAAATTTAAATTTTAACGAAAACGCATGACTGCATTTGTATATCTCGAATCTGAGCAAGTCTCTCCGCGGTCTCTAAGTATTTGCTGAGAGAGTCCGTAGTCACGTTTGTAATAAACGCGCCACGGGCACGCGGAAAAAGTGCCCGTGGATGAAAAATCGGCAGCTACCTCTGTTGTATATACAATCAGCGAGATATTCGCAGATAGTGGAAATGAGAGGAGGTAGCGACAGCTGGGAACGAGAAAGCAACGGGCCCGGGAGTAGAGAACGATGTTATCAGCGTGATGAAGGGACTAACCGTAGCTTAAGAATAATTGAAAGTTATGATTGCCTTTTCCGCACATCTGCGATTCGCGGCTCCCGTTGGACTCGGCACAGCTTCGTCTTACGTATCAGCTGGATCGCTCCTTCCTTCTGCGAATTTCCTTCTGTAAACTATCAAGGCGATGCAAGTCTTTCCTCGTGCGCATCACTAGTTTCTCTTCATTTTTTCCCCGTTGGACAATCACGTTTTATGATGAGGATAATAAATTGCGCTTATGTGTGCGCAACGTTATCTAGATCTAACAAAAATACGTGAAAACTTTTATGTATAAAAGAAAGTGTTAGTAAACAGAATATATATGTTAGAATATATATATTTCTCATTACTATATTTCATGGAATCTCATTTTAAAATTACGAAAAAGATGCATCATCTTAATTTATTAATTTTTTTTACTTCTAATAAAACCAAACAACTTAGGAGCTAATTGGTCATATCTCGGTTACACTTTCTACTTTGCAGAATGCTATATTTCGATATGTTTGTTTTTACTAGTACGCTTTCTGCTCTTATGAAACCAATTAATCCGCTGCAATTTCACTAATTATTATTATTTCTCTGAAGATTTTCTGTTTTCAATTCGTATGAGGGTAAAATTACGCGTGAACAAAAGAACGAAGAGCAATATGATACTTTATAATCCGTCATGTGGTACAATGATCTCGTCGAATCTGTACGTGTATAATCCCGAGAATATTTATCGTATGTAAAAAGCAAACGAAGATGGTTTATCAACTCAAAGTCGTTGGCTCGCAAAGAAAAGAAGCAACGTGATACCACTTGTTAATCAATGTCACCGCACGGCAGTCTGCATCCGGATAAATTAACAGACAGAGATGCGTCTCGTCCCCTCGCATAATCTCCGGAATATGTCGCTCAACGGCGTCGCTTTACGCTTTCGCTCGTGTCCACTTTTTATCGCGCTTTTAATTAGAAAAACGAGGAAACTCTTACGCGCGAATTACGGCGCTTCGTGACATTGGACACGCCCGTGGGTGACGTAAATGCGATACGATGGTGACAACGAAATATTTTAACATATAGGAATGAGGCTGTTTAGTCAGCGTCATTGTTACGCGCCAGGCGCTATTATTAACACCACGAGACAACTACGCATACTGATAATAGTTTCGTGACGCTCGGGTACTGTTGCCCTCATGATTTTCAAATCAGCCGCGAACGACACGTCAACGTAACACATGATACCATTACGCGATCAGACTATATATTCAGGAGTTTACTGTCCCTCGAGAGTGGATTGTGCTGCAAGTTTAGTCAACTTTTTGTCACGTCATTTACCTACGCTTTGACGCGAATTACTTATACCGCTTCCCTAAACGAACAAAGAGGCGTTACAGATTCAATTACGAATCTATCCATTAATTCTATTTATATTATCTATTTTATATTTAACGTATACAAAAAAGTTGATTTACATTAGAATTTGTATTGACGTCAATTACGACACCTATATCAATAAATTAAGAAAGAAAATTAAAACAAATAGCTTTGAAACCTCGGTAAGTCTGATCCTGAGGAAAATATTTTATCAACCGTAAAATTTGTTTCTTTAGAGAAGTATTAATTTTATTTTTCGACATGTTGTTGTTGTATCAGAAGTAGATATCTGGAATAATCATGATAAAAGAGGAACCTTATACACGAGAATCTGATCTTGCGACTCCGTCGCAAATTGAGATAACAGGAATCAAAACGTCAAACGCTTTTGACTGAGCGATTATTCGTACGAAACGTTCGTATCGGATTTGCAAAACGTTTACCTTCTGTTTCGGTCCAGCGACGTATATCCGTGCGTATATTTAAGAAACGAGCGTTTCTCTGCGACGGACAGGCAAGCGAACGGCTCGTTTGTTTGCCGATCCGATCATATCGATTCGCGTGCACGGGTCCCGGCTTAAACGAGGACACCGGAGCCCGCTGACGTCAATCTCTACAGCATTCCCGGCAGATATGCGTTCGACAATATCTCTCTCTCTCTCTCTCTCTCCCTCCCCTCCTCCCTCCCCCGGCATACCGATCCAGCGACACTCGCCGGGGAAAGCTGATTACAGCTGCGCACGGTAATCCAGGAGATTCACTCTCGTCATCCTCCTCCATCAGCGGCATCTCTCGCGGCCTGACTCCCTCAATCTCACCCCCTCTCGTCAACGATCCGCGCTTTCTGCGGGAGGTTAACGAGGTCGCTCGCGAAACAAGCCAGTCCTCACCTTCTTCTCTTCCCGGCACACCCGAACTCGGCTGCCATCTTTTCATTCTCATGCATATTTAAATTGGCTGCTCCTGGAAATTTGTAGGGAGTTACAGAGTACACGCTTATCCCGCTGTCTTCGTCGGGCGACCTTGTCTCTTTCCATTTCTGGTACCTTTCCTACCCTCCGTGCTTCCGATTCTTCGATATACTCGGGATTAAGTACGCCTCAGCGATTGGCTTTGAATATTGAGCATTTCTATTTCTCTCGTCGAGAGCATTTATTCTCGCTGATAGTTAGCGAACCCTCTTATCGTAAACGGCGTTTTACTTCAGGTAGAATTTTAGGACGAGATTCTACCTAGAATTTCTCGAGATACGACACGCTTAAATAAAATAATGCGTGAAAAAGTAATATATGTATATCGTATATATAAAGCGAAATGAATTATGGAAGTGAGATTTAATGCAATTTTAATGCAGCATGCGAGGTATATTCTTTTCCGTTGTTACTGTGCTCTCTCAAGGTGCTACGTGAAAAAAGAGCGGAGAATGGAAGGAAAGGTAAGAATTTATTTCGCTTCGTCATTTGACTTCGACGTTCAATTTGCGCCCACAAAGAAGGGATGAAAAAGCAGCCTTCTCTTCTCTTTGCCTCGAAATGTCGTGGAATATCGGTGGGAGCGTTACCTCAAGAGCTTCCGTCGATTCACGCTTCGATGCGTCGGGTGAGCAATCCTTGAATTTTTCGCGCGAGATTGCTACTTCGACGTGATTTTTTTGTATTTTTCTTTTTTTTCTCTTTTTGCGTGATCCGCGATGTCGCTGAAATCAGCGCGGCAGAGGATTTTCGTTGATCCGAATATCCCCCGATGATTTAGTTGTACTTTTACGATTTAGAACTCTTAATCTTGAAAGTTTAACGTCGCAATCATGCCTTGATTAATTTGGCATTATTCACTATAGTTCACTGAATCATTTTTCATATGAAAAGGTATGTATATCGTAATCAAGCATATTTGGTTTGAGTATTCGTGAAAAAAAAGAACAATTCATCTATACGAAGGAGAATTTCTATGAATCTATATCGATTGATTGGCTGCGGGTTAACAAAGAGATAAGATGAGAAAATCGTGGAAGATCGACATTGAATATCTATACCTATATGATCTATTTCAAAAAATGGTCAAGATTTGCTAAACATTATTTTGCGTTCGCTCGAGGACACGGAATGACGACGGATTGTGACGCAATTGGGATCCCTAACTGCGAATTAGGGAAACCGGTTGGGATAGCGAGAAGCACAAGCGCGCGCGCGCGGCCAAACGCACTGGGGAGATTAAATGGCACCTCTGGCAAAAAGCTTTAATTCCACGCTTTTTTGCGAGGATTTAATCAACGTCCGCTTTCCTCGCGTAATCTCACTAGAGGATACACTGTTAGCGAGAGCTTTTGCCGAAACTGTCCGATCAGATCCGTTACATATAAGTTCACACGTGTCCCATCGTCGAAGTAGGTAATACGTGTCGAAAGAAAGAAAAAAAACCGATTGATTCGGCCGGTTTCATCTTGCTGATTACGAATTTTTCCTTTGACTTCGCTTTCTTTCGTTCTGTCATTCGACTTTCAGTATCTCCGTGAAAAAGGCGTGTCTACTTCGTGAAAAAGTTCATATTAAATATAGCCGAAGAGACGATGAGAATTAATTGTCCTTTTTTTCCGAGCAATAAACGAGTGAGTGATATTCCTTCCCGCAGCACGTTGACCAACTTAACTAATAAAAGTCAGAAGGAAACTCACAAAGGACATCGCGTAGAAATGGTGCAGCATCTTTTATCTGCGTCTCGCAAGCCGAGCCGCCCTCGGAACTCGTAATTATTCCTAAGTTTCGCCGTGCTCGCTAAGTTTCTTAAGTTGATATATGCGAATACCGAAAAGTTTTGTCGGAAACGCCACGACGGTAGATTACAAGTTTCCGTCTGACCATTCTCCCACCTATGATTTGTTGTTAATCGTGCCGTGTTTTGTGTAAGCGTATCACGTTTTATTTTTATTTATTCAAAATCCACTAGTTTCGAAATCGAGAAGCTAGTTTATTTGACGCATAAATCTAATGAAAAAGGGAAGGGAAATTCTTGGGGGAAAAAATGATCTCATGAATATTTCATTTTTTAAGAAAGAGAAATACAAAATGGTATATTTCATTCTCTCATTTTGACATAGACGAGTAAAAAGAAGTTTTCAGACTTTCTCGCTTTGACGTCATAGTCCGATATAGCTACGGTGACAGGTCCATAGTTTCAGATTTCCTTGACGAAGGAACTGTGTGGAGGCGTCAGTTGACAAAGGTCAGCGCGTCGCAGAATGCATTTGGCACGCTTAATTTTGAAGCAACCGGGCGAGCGAACGTGGCGCGTGTTAAATCGCCAGCCGAGACATTGAAAAGAAAGGAATTTTCTCATTTCCAGAGCAGGTATGCGCGTCAGGCTTCGCCCTGGCACTAACTTGGTGAATGTACGACGCTCCGCTCGCCGAATACTCCCTTTCTCTTTTTTTCTCTCGACAGCAGGCGCGCGTAAACTTTTTGGTTTAACTGCTGTAGTACTTGATTTTATATGCGCGAACTTGAGATACGGGCCGCGTCGAGGGTGATGTTGCCGGGGTTTGCAAGTTCGGGTCGATAACCCCTCTCTGCGGTTTTGTTTACACGAGGTGAAGTAGCGCGCGCGTTTAAGGTGCACTCCGACCTCCCAAGTTTTAATTTGTTTTAGCGCGACGAGAGCGACGCAGCTATGCGCTTGCAGCTATGCCGTTAGCAAGTTCGCGAGGCGCGCCGGCAAATAAGACGAGTTTGGCGAAGAAAGAGAAGCGCTGGAAGAAAGGCTGCTTCCTTTGATTTTTTTTTTCAGTCGGAGAGGAGAGAGCCAAGAAAGACGGGAGACATTATGCCGAAACTTTGATGACGCAGAATCTACTTTATTTACGTTTTATCATGCGTCTTGTTTTATTAATTTCGCTTTACTTCGACGATATTCCATGCATGCAATTGGTGGAATCTGTATAATTGGTAAAAGCTTAATTGGATTTTCGCTCGAAAATCCACGAATGAGCCATGGATGAATAGTTTATCGATATAATTGGCGCTCTTGCCGATGATAGGCGACTCTCGATGATATCGAAAACGGATATAGATAATTATATTTCGATGAACTCTGATCTACGGCCGATTGACTTTATTCTCATCTCATCAATAAATTATTCGAAAAAGATACGTTAGAATAGCCTTTTAATTTTCTGGCCAATTATTTCAATCTGCGCCATACGCGTTATGCAAAGATACAATGTTGGATTAAGCGTTTCATTTCTGTAATATTATAAATTCATCGAAATTATCGGTGAATTCCTTTCACGACGCATTACGTGATAGTTTGCGAATCGCGTAAATTATTTCTCCGTGCAGGTGGCAGGAACGAATTTAACTGCCGGGTTTTACGGCTCCTTTAAGGGAACGTGGATTTCGCAGAGGTTTTAAAACCTTTAAAGCGACGTTTAAAGCTCTTTTCAGTGGTAGATAGCGTACGAGATAACGTGGGAAAGAGAAATTCAGCGGGTACTTCGCGGTGAGGAGTCAGCGAAAAGTTCGATTATGTAAAAAAGTGCGACCGTCTTTGAAAAATTAAACGGGGTGACACTGAGAGAATCATCAACGTTACATATCTTATTGACGGTCATATTGCCAGATATCTTGATACCATTTATCGACAGTATACATATATCTTATTGATTATTGTATCGTTAAGTTAATAAGCTTGAGTGGCGTCCTAGATTTTTCAACCGCTTCTCATGATACACACCAAACGAGATAGACGCTCTAAGAATGCGGAACATTTTCAAAAAGGGAAAAGTCTGCAATATGTGTAATGACGCGATTTACTAATGATCCAAGGCTTTATTTTCAAGATCTCATTAACCTACTTATTTTCCGAAAAGCCTACAAGGTCTCAATTATTACGCCCTTATAAGGGCGTAATGATTCGCCCTTGAGAAATAATTAATTCGTACTTTTTTCATTTTTATTCACTACTTTATATTTAACATGAATTTTAATTTTACTACTCCTTTGCTACGAGTGCCTTCAAATTCATTTCGCGTTCTTTGATCGATCGAAAACGGAAACTTAGTTGTCAACAGTGGATCGATACGCGATAGACGAACTGCATCCAAAACTCGGTCCTGAGCGAAACTAGGGCAGATTTTACGATCGGCACGAGCGGCGCGGCGAAACCCTCGACCCTCCGCGCTTTTACGCGCGGCTATAAAATCAATTCCGGCGTTATGCGCTATCGTTATCCAACCGCGCTGGGTTTTCCTGCTTTATCTCGGTTCTACTCTATATCTTCCACAGCGCTTCTCCACCTACAGGCCATAAAGTCCGCCCCGTTTCTACCTGGCCGATCGCGCGAACACGACCCACTTCCGGTCCCTGTGTTCTTCCGGTGTTCTCCTAATTTACGGCGTGCTCGCCTGTATCGGGACACTTGTAATACTTGTACACGATACCACGGACACCGTGCGAGAGGGGTATATTTCGAATCGCGATAAAATCGTGGATTATAGGGTAATATAACATGTACCGCGCGTAAATAAGAGATGAGATTACTGTTCGATAATACACTTTCTCGAGAAATCGATGACCTTTTTAATCAAGTGTTTTATGTAGACAAATTGCTTTTGTCGGTTGCACCTAAAAATAGCGTGATCGGTTGCTATTACCGTCAAGTAAAAAGGACACGAATTGCAAATTAATGGTGCCGATCGGAAATCCGATTTGACGAAGGAATAATATTTGCGTAAATTTGTGTGTCACATAGTGCCCTATAATTTTATTATAACAGATTCTTCAACAATATATTACAACTTATGTTAAACGTAAATCAACAAATTATTAAACGTAAAAACTATAAATTATATACAAATCATAAATTCTAAACAAAAGTTCGTCAAGCGGGTAGGTTAATCTTTATAATCGACAACAAGAAACAGTAGAAATAAAATTTACATTGTCATTTGCGTGATTCGTAAAATTGCCTGCCTCTTATTCTTCGTATTTCAATTTATGTCATAAGTGAATTACACGAATTGCGTGGGAGGTAAATGCAACGTATTAGAACGGATCGCCGTAAAGTGGTAAATATTCAAGAATCGCAGCGTTACACACATGTAGGGCGGCGATCAAAGCAGAGGTATGCAATTGAATCGAGAAGGCAATTATCATCTCGGGATCGTCATGTTTTATTTATGACTTTAATAGCAGATCTCCTCCCCAAATGGTGATTTAACAACGCATGGAGTGCGCAATAACGGCCATCATAATTTACGTGCGCGATTACATCTGGTGCTTGTAATTTTATTGAATTACGCGTACAAACGGCAAATTATTTCGCTACCATATGAAATGTAGGTCTACCTGCGCGCGCGTGCATTGCACCGTTTAGCTCCTGCTACCGCCACATCGGCCGGCTATTTTTAAACCGATAACCACGTTATCACATCGTTTCTCGCGTTGTCCATGCGCTATTAAGGATTCCCCTCGGTGCGAACGCGGCGATCGCTAATTGCACGAAGATAAACTCAAGGCGAAAAGCGTCGCGGAATGACGAAATGCTTCATCGCGCGATATCGACACGCGGATATTTGCTTCGTACGAGATATTTTAATAAATACACGTACGAAGGAAATGTGCCGGGCGCGCGTCGGCCGGAATAACAAACAGTTTTGACACGCGTGATGGTCGGAATTGCGCAATGCGCGAGGGCGAGGCTGCTATTCTCGAAATACGTCGTTCGACGTCGACACGGCTGATGTGAAAAAGAAAAGCACGTGAAACTATTTTGTTTTCGTTTCGTGCGGAGAATAAATAGAAATCTTTTTACGAGCTGAAGAACGGGTGAATTCCGACGACGCCTAACGGCGGTTTGGGTGATTTTGTACAAATTACGTAATTTCATAAAGTGACAACGTCTCTGGCGGGATTGCTCGATATGCAAAACGGATTGTGGGTTAACCTTCCTTTAAATTGCAAATTATTTCCAAATTGCAATTCCTCCAGGATGCCACTGGGGTACGCGTGAAATTATATTAATTCCCATGCGTGCAATTAGTGATTAGTGATTGGTAGTTTAACAGTTACGAGATAGTCATTTGATGCCGCGTGTACGCTTTCGAAAATTATCGTCTAATGCAGGATAGGGCCCCGATTAGTCCGGAATATTCGAATGATGAACGGTAATTACACCTCTCGCGTGCTCCTCGTCATCCGCGATCTATACGAGCGCGTGACGTCGCACGCATGTGACGGCTATACGTATCAAATAACCGCGAGATAATACAATGCAACACATGACGATGTTTTATCGCAAATAATAAAATGCAAATACGAGCCGAGTAATTACGCGAACAGGAATGATAAATTGCTTTATTCCGGGATTGCAGGCGCGGAAGAAAATAATAATCGTGGTTTTTGTAAACAATTTTTTTTTATACGGGATAGATTAAAAAGGATAATGCGTTGCCGTGCTATTTCGCAGCGAGGCGTATTTTGCGTCACTCAGGCTGTTAACACTTCGACTGCCACGCGCGCGAATGACGTCTATGTTTGTTGGACAAGTTAGGGTGCGATCGGCGATACGATATTTATTTCGCGTTTAATTCATGGTCTCGTTCTTTGCTCATGTGTCAGTAATGTTAAGAACAACAAGACGAAGATTAGACGAGGAACAAGCTCGTTGATTGTGTGAGTATGCGAGAAATACAGGCGCGATTTGTGTATGATCGTTGCGACAATAGAAAGATTAATATTAATAGGTAACAGATGACACTTGAGCATAGACGTATATAACGTCTATGCACTTGAGAGAAAAAGAAGGAAGGAAGAGAAAGAGAGAAACGAGAACGCAATTGTTATAAGACTCGATAGCCTCGGGTGATTCATTTTCGCGGGATGTACGTGGAGAAGCGGTCACGAGATAATCGCGGGCGTATCTATTCCTGGCGTTCCCTATCCGTCTTCTTTACGAGCTCGTCCGTCACCGGTCATTCATCGGTCCGATCGTGGCGCCGCGGCCGGTTTCGGTACGGCGCTTCGTGATCGCGTAACATCTCGAAATATCTCGTTTCCGCCAATGGAACACACGTGGAAAGTGCGCTCTCGGCGCACACCGAAAATGCATTCGCGGTGTGCTTTCTCCCGTATCCGGAGAGAATTTCGCGCAATAACATAATTGATGTAAAGGGCAACACGCAGCATATTCGAGCAGTTATTTTAAGCGGGAAGGCTTGTTCCCTTGCTACTAAATTATAAGGATGTTATTCTTGGTTATAATAGAATTATCGTAGCTGAAGCAAATGTTACAATTTTATTATTTCATGTTAATTACTTTGCAGTAAGTAATTATACAATAATTTTGCAAGTATAGTATTTAAGTTGAACTTATGGTGCAATTTTGAAAAGAGCAATTGTAGCATCTCCGCGTTAGAATCACGTTGCGACGAAAGTCGTCAATTTTAGCGTGCTGAATCTCTTTTAAAAGCGTACATTGGCCGGACGGCTAGTAACCACAATGAACCGGAAAAAGAATAGCACGAAAGATACACTCGGCAACACGAAGGCGAGGGGAGAATGGCTAATGGCTAGCTGGTGGTCAAGAGTTTCCCTCTAATCAAACGGCCGTGAAAAGGGGGTCCAGAGCAAGAGAAAAAAGAAGAGAGATAGAACGGTAAGCGCAAAAGTTAATCGTCCACGAGGTGACATTCGAAGAGGAAAGCGGGGCGCAAATCGAGGAAAATAGATAGAGAAGGGCGAATCACATAAAATGGGAGTGCACGAGCGACGGTGGTCACGGGGTGGCGAACGCGTGGGTGGTGGAGAAGAATGAAGAACGGCGGTGGCCCAGCGTGGCGGGGTGAGCAGAGCGAGAGCACCAGGAATGGCGAAGCGAGAGGGAACGAAAGAGGGGCGAGAGCTGCATTGCAGTACCCGACCCTGGATAACGGCAAGCACCATCTCTCGGTCCGCCCGTGCGATTCCGTTCGTGCGATCGTCCGGCGTCCAAGTAATTGGTTCTTTTTCGGAAGAAAGGAAACGGTACGTGCACGGTCAGATCGCTCGCATCAGGACCGTAGACATTGGCCGGACGCCGGCGCGTAATCACCCGACAAAAAAGGACAAGTTCCGAGGAAATTTCCGGGAGAATATCCGGCTAATCCATTACAGTACGTTTCAATTTGGATTACCGCAAACTACTTGTTAGATTCCGCGAGATATTTTTAAAAATTAATTCTGCATTTATCTGCCCTCTATATGCCGTGCGTCTATTGCAATTGTACATACCTTTATAGAATTAAATTTTCTAATTTTTATATGAAAAATAAACGATGCAATTCTTAAATAAACATGGAAATTCGTATAGTTCCGCGGACATCAATCATGCTTTTGCTCGATCACGGGATCGTTGAGACGTCCGCGCTGAAAATGAAAAATTTCCACCCGTCGAATACTTTCATCAAAAGTCTCTCGACCTTACGGTGGTCGTTTAGCGCTTTCAGCGTCCGAATCACATCTGTCCTTGGCGTATCTTTCAGAAGATTAGAACGAAGCCGGCTCTTTATCCTTCCCCCTTCAGGATATTACTCAGTATCTCGTCACGCCCGGCGCGCCCGGGTAATGAATAAATTTACCTGGAAAAGAGGGTAACATGAGGATCAGGTCACGGCTTAAGTCGCGCACTTGGCTTTCGAGCGTAGGGGATCTATCATACGAAGAATTGTCGGCAGAAATTCGTAATTGAATCTCACAGTGATTAGATAAGCAACATAAAAAACTACAAGACTCTAGCCCGAAAAAATTATCTCGTCTCTCGAAGTTTGTAGTTCTCGTTCTTGACGTTTGTATAACACTCGCAAAATGTTTGCAATTACTCTTTATCTGCTACACTGTGGTCTTATCCTTGATGCCAGACGACAGTAATTCTCCGTGTTCGTGGCCGTATTCACCGGGGATCATCTCCCGGCTCTTAATAAAGTTAATTCTGGTCTCTCGTGGCTGACTTTAAGACCACTCCCGGATGAATTTTAACAAGATAGTGAGGGAGAAATTGTAAACGTAGGTCAAGGCGAACGAAAATTACCTCGTACGGAGATAATACGGGGATAAAGGTTGCGAAGAGGATCGGACGGAATTGATTACTATTGAACGATTTGTGTGAGAGTAGAGGGCGGATCCATAAGTAGGTACACGGCTCAAGATATAATACTCGTTCGATTAAATCTTGTGTTCTATTTAAGGAGTGCTGGCCGTATTTCTGTTATTTTAGCGAAGTATCCTCGCCGCGACGACAGGATCTGCCGATTAAGTGAAACTTGCCAAGTGAAGTTTTAATAGAACCGAGAGCGTTCCAATTTAACACCCGCTATATCGCTCCGGTATAAATGAGAAAGCATTCTGATTTCTTATTTCTCTTCTTATTTTAATCGGAAATTTGTTTGCGTGTTTAATGATTTTGTTATTATTAGGAATACTATTTGAAAAACAAAAAGCATTTGTACACAGAATTATAAATAGAAATACTATTGCGTGACATCGCTTATTTATATTGGATATTATCGCTGTTATATGCGAAGTTCTCATCTTGTTCTCGAGATACCGATTCTTTGCGACGATTTAGACCAATTTACAGGAAGTACGTGGTGGATTTTCGTATCTTGAAATCGCAGAATTTCTCGAAATCCTTTGCGCGACCTAGAAATCGTTTGTTTCAAAAGCTTCTTTCGTCGTATCTTCTTCTTGCTCATAGCTTTTGGTGATACGTGCGCCAAGAAGAGAAAAATAATTTTGAGAGTTCAATTGCGCAAAACTGGTTAAAAATGGAGAAGACATGCAAGTAGAGATAACGATCAGATGTATCAACATTCTCTCGATGCTTATTGGCGTGATTTTTTATTCTGTTTTTGTTTTGGATATCATTAGGTTCTTTATATTAAAAATATAGTAGTTATTACAGCGCTCGACTTTCGTTAAGAAAGTCCTGTTTATTAATTTAATATAGTTAAATTTATTGCTAATGCTATCGTTGATATAGCTAATTATAATAAAATAGAATGAGATAATAGGGACAATTGAGTAATATTTAAGCACATTGGCATATTTATTATATCTTTCGTTAGAAGTAAAGCTTGGAGAAGCAAATAATGGCGCGTATCGTAATAATCATTTACCAGTATGTGAATTTAGGTAAAGTGCAAGAAGTATTTATGGCTGGGCGGGAGTAATCCATGTAATGCAGTCTTTCCCGTTAGAATGTGTTAGTAGTAACGATGGAGATATCTCATGGCAAAGCGAAATGGGAGACGCAACGAATAAGTATCGACGAAACGTTACTAAGTCCATTTTCTATCGCGAGAAACGTATTGCGCCATAACACAAGAACAATCGTCGGTACTTTAAAAAATTACGGCAACTCGCTTTCGAAAAGGGCCAAGGGAATTTCTCCGGGAATTTTCCTCGCATTTTTCTTACAAAGCTTCCCATGAGGCTTCTCTGCTCCATAGCTACGTTCAATTCGATTTTCGATTTACCAACGAACCGAGCAGCTCCCTAGTTTAAATATATTCCTCGATCGAATCTCGCAGGAAAATTTCGAACGCGCCGAGAAAACTGCAGACGCAACGAAAATGAGGTATTCTTCGCGTGTGAAGTTTTATCGCACGCGCGAGGAAGGGTCTCTTCCGGTTGACCTCGAACTCGCTCGCTGTCTCGCTGTCTCATCGTTACAAAATATAAGAAACATCTCATATATATTATAAAAAGATATTCTAAAGAAATGTATTTTTGCCACGAGTAAATAATAGCGCAAACGTCTATATACGATGCCTCTCGATATAGCTTTTTGACTGTACGCGTTCTTTCACGCCTACTCACTTTGCGAAGTGGATATTCATAACGTGCTAAACGACGGAAGGGATATGATAAAGGTAAGGATGCCGGGTATTCTTCAGCCCTTTTCCGTCCAACGTGTACCTCTCTTATCTTTAGTAATCCCTATTTTGTATTGTTCAACACATTCCGCGCTATTAAACGTGCTATGATGGAGGCGCGATACCGGGGACGGTAATCTCTGGATGTTTCTCACGGATGCCTCTTGTCCTAAAGGTAGAAAGAGAGGCGAGGGAAGGGGAGGGAGAGCGGAACACGCGAAAGGTCATGAAGATAATAAAACCGGGGTGGTTTCGGGACGAGAGAGCGAGCGGCACCCACGCATGCTCCCTATACCCGTCCTGCACTTTGCCTGCTCTCTTTGTAACTCGGCTCTCGCATTGATTGCGCTGTGCCTCGATACACGAACGGGCGCGAGGTGTCACATGGAAGCCGTCCAAATACATTACCGTACCCCGTTGCCCCGTGCGGAAGATCGATACGAATGGCAATACACAGCCGCCGCGGGGACTTTTTGAGAACACGGGAGAGGGAGAGAGAGAGAGAGAGAGAGAGAGAGAGAGAGAGAGAGAGAGAGAG
>NW_020210520.1:1270453-1298282 GCF_003070985.1 Temnothorax curvispinosus | reverse complement strand
AGAGAGAGAGAGAGAGAGAGAGAGAGAGAGAGAGAGAGAGAGAGAGAAAGAGGAGGGGAGGAGGCGCGGCGTACAACTGGGTCACTAGAGATAACGCCCGTTATTATTTATCACCCGTTGCTCCTGCATCATGTCGCCGTTTAACGAGCAAAGTTTTCGTGAACGGAATGAAGGGGAAACTTAAGAGAGAGGGGGAGGAAACCCTTTAATTCTTTGGCGCTCGCGCGGTTGTCAATCGTTGCGAGGTGACCCGTGCCACTCTCTTCTCGTACGTGCCTATTTTGTAACAAATCGAAAATTAAGCGGTCCAGTGCCTATTTTGTATTCGATTCTGCTGCGGTTATATAGGAAAGCACGAGGCGAAATTGCACATCTTCGACCGCATTATTTTGTACCCGAAACATCTCTTGAGAAAACCTGCATTCGATAATCGCTAATGTGAGAAAAAGAATATTCTTAAAACAGACAGCGTTTCTTTTTAGTGATACTTAACGGAGTATTTTATCTCCAATTTGCTAGCACAATTTCTTGCGCACGTCGCGATACGATAATTGTTGCAGGAAAGTCGACGCGTTTCAACATGACGTAAAAGCATATGTACTTTCCAGATAAGAAATACACGTTTTATCGCGCGACTGAGATAACGGTAAATTACTCGTTATCACGTGGCACACCGGCGGCGTGGACCGTTTTGTGCTTATGTCATGCCTAAAAATTTCACAGATGCTATATCGATCGTGGGAGAGTAGGTCAAGGGATATAATTCAGCCGGAATACAACGTGGCTATTTGGGAGACAGAAAAAGGGCGGTTAAATTGAGTCATCGGATTCTTTTACAAGCGAGATCTTAGCAAAAGACTCACACAATCAGCGCGACAGTTGTACAAAGTATTCTCAAATTAAACGGCCAAACTCCGGCAACATACATTTTAAAACGTATTCTGGATTAGAGAAAAGTAAGTTACGCAAATAAAACGTTAAAATTCTAAAGTGTTGTTGAAAATTGCAAGGAAAAAAGAATGCATCGTTAACGGGTTTTGAAACGGAAAATTAAACAAAATTATTCTTCCATTTTTTTGTAAATTTTTGTTAAACATTTTTGGTTTCATGTTTACGCTATTCTATTTCTTGTTTTTTTGCTAAATGTATGTACCATCGCAGTGCGATTGGTCAATCGAAGATCAGCACAGTGCACCTATTATGGTAATTCGATCGGAACGGTCTCGCGGTGACCGCAGAAACGTGCTTGCCGACCGAAACGGAATGCCCAGAGTCTGCGCCAGCAACGAGGAAACGCTTAAGTGGAGCTTGGCTTAAATTTTCGAGACCGATATCGCCGATCCGGAACTGGATATAGCCAAGTTCATTCGCGGGTTTCACTAGTGGCGCCCGACG
The DNA here is from genome assembly GCF_003070985.1 of Temnothorax curvispinosus. NCBI lineage: Eukaryota > Metazoa > Arthropoda > Insecta > Hymenoptera > Formicidae > Temnothorax > Temnothorax curvispinosus. The sequence goes on along the minus strand of NW_020210520.1, from coordinate 1,296,887 downwards.
CATGCCCGCACACCGAACAATTCCCGCGAAGATTAACGCGGGAGCTCTTAATCCACCACTGAGATAATGCTACCATTGTACGTGAACAAAACTCGCATCATCCGCTTCACCTGCCGAAAAGACGGAAATGTCCATCTTAGCGCGCGTAACTACACGTTCTTTTTACCGTAACGGTATAGATTGCTAAATCGATTAGTCCATTAAACTCAGACTTAAAATTCAATTGTTTACTTTCAAAATGATATGTGTATATTTTAGAAATAAACAATTGGATTTTAATTATATCGTATAATAATATACATAAAAGAACACAAATATATCGAACACATTATTAGACTTTCTCTTTGTATAATTTTTTAGCTGCTATTATTATATTATATAGTTTATTCTTAAATACGCGGATATAAAATTCGCAGAAAGCAGTGACATATATGTAATACGTCGGTCAATATTTTCCCTTATTCGCGTAATGAACCGTAATTAGTATTAATGGCAGTTAATTATATCTCACGAGATCGAAGAAGTAATTAAAGTACTCCAATTAAATATTTCCCGGATACTGCCGCAATTAGACTCGGGGATGGCGCTTTGTCATCCAAGAAAGTAGCAGCGCATTCTAGCTTCTTCCGCGTCGGCGACCATCAGTTTCTATAGAAACTTGAATTTAATTACTCGGGCATAGTGATCAAATGTGGCGCACAAATTGTCGATTAAATTCCAGAGGCAGGAAAATTGCCCGTCAGCAATCGAGAATGGCCATCGTAAAATACGTCTGTCAGAAACCCTCTCGCGAATCGCAGGGTCATCACGTCCACGTTGAAAGCGTTAACCAGATAAACGGAAAAAGAGCAAGGAAGCTAGGGAAGAAGAGAGGGAGAAAGTGCGAAGAGCACTATCCGTTCGCAATCAGAAAGTTCTTTTCGATAACAAGCAGAATAAATCCGCGTTTTTTGTCAAAATTAACAAAATTTTTGGGACAAAGAGAGAAAAAGAAATGACTATACCTAAGAAATATATATACGTAAATAACAGAACAAAGGAACAATAATAATTTTCGCGTAAAGGAATTTCTGTATAGTAAAAAATTTATTTATAGAAAATGGGGGCGGAAAAGCAGGGAAACCTGAGTTCACGTAACTGGATGCAATTTGCAGTAACTGCATTAAAATAGAAGAAGCCTCCTTTTAATAAATTTCCGAAGCGCGCTTTACACAAGCAACTATTTTTCTCGACGATAAAATCGATAACCCGATCATATTGACTTGAAGAACCGGCTGAAGTTTTACCGCGGTATATAAACGTTCGTGTTCTCATCATATAGGCTCTATAAAGGAGGGAGGGCGGGGCCTTCGAGAGCAACTCGATTCGAAGTAATTTAGACAGGTCGGGCCCGGAACTCGCTGAGTAGTGGGACTTGGAAGTTTCCGGCTTTGACAAGGCCGAAGGACGGCGCTCTGGCATTCAGTTGACATTAATTTATCTTCCCGATGATGAATTCGCCTGAATTCAACGGAGCACCAAGAATAAACTCACCGTAAGCTCACGGTCTTAAATGCACCCCGGGGTATTCCTGAAAAATAATTACGAACTTATTTTCGCTCGTCTCGAACACGTTCTTAATTTGGCAATTTTTTATTCCAGTTTGCTCTGATATCGTAATAATAGTAGAAGATGTCGTGCAATATGATTGATGCCTTTAATTACGTAAGTCTAAAGTGAAGAGCTATGTAAGAATTTTAAATTAAAAATCTGATTTGTTTTTTTAATCCTATTCGGACGTTTCTATGGCTAGAAAGAAATATATTTTCAATGTAAATGTTTAATTTAAAATGATATGAACATTGTTCTCACGTTTAAACCCAGAGATCAAATTGTTTCAAATACTTTATGTGTGGGATTACATTCAATATACGAAAATACATATCTTGCGAGTGAAATGTGGGAATATTACGCGGATGCTTTGAAAGATGCCGACGGAATGGAAGAGAAGGAAATGCCGGTGAGAAAGATGCCAGTCGATATGATCGGGGCTTTTGTAGGAGCGATTTCTGCGAGCTTCCGAGCTCGAAAAATTGCTCCATTCTTCATCAGGGCACAGTCGAGACCGCGATGTATGACTCCATTTCGAAGTACGGGTTATATCGATATTTCTTCTCTATGGTTTACGTTTGGACGAAAAAGAGCACCAGGAGCAACAATTTTCATATCCGATACGCATGTAGAATTTCTACTATCGTTCTCATAGGTTTCTGTAATACCTTCTTCGCCGTTCTGGAATTTTATTATATTCTTTATTCAACGGGGGAAAAATAGCGGCGGTTTCGACGTTTATTGTTAATAAAAAAAGAACGCCGTTATTATTTACAGTGTCGTGAAATATTTGCTCCGTCACGTTATTTTCTTTTCCCGTCTTTTGTCTTTTCTCCGCCACGGAACATCTCCAAAATCGGAGGAGCGAATCGAATCACATGCTTCGGTCGTGTTTGACCACTGCGAGAGAATGGCAGGTGTCTATAATAATGAGCGATGGGTCTCGCACCCTCAGGACTCGGGGATTAAGCTGAAGTAGCCGCGGACTCCTACCCCCTCGAGCAAGACCCCATGTCAGAACTGTGTCAGAAACGTCACCCGTATCGTTGTCCGAACCGAGATAAAATTACGCGGGTACGATCGAAGAGGACGAGAAAGCGGTCACAGGAGAAAAGACGTCGGAAAATATAACATCGTCAATTTACTTCTTTTTCTCTGTCCTTTTCGCTTTTTTCGCCATTTCGCTCCCTCTTTCGCCGTCTCCCTGCGCTTCGAAACGACGAAACGATCGATGTGACAAATCGACGTGGATAAACGACGCGAGTCCGAAAGGATCCACGATGGATGTTCGCGAAACTGTGTCAGTGGGTCCATTGTCGTGAGCCGCATATTACCGGATTCGAGCGTTCTTAAAGTGTTCGTAAAACGAGGTCTCGTCAACGTCGACGTCGTCGTCGTCGTTGTCGTTGTCGACGATATGCCGCATCGACGTAACGCGCCCGTTATTGACGAGGCGCTGTGACCCGTATTTGGTAACTGCGCGCTCGTCTCTACCTCCAGCATTTCTCTCTGTAGCTCTCGTTCCGCCCTGCCCATCATCATCATCCATCGTTCGTCTTGGCGTCGTAATTCATGATTGACAGCGATTTATCACCGTCTCGATCTCGCGGCCGATACTATGAAATTGAATTGGGCGATACGAGAATCCAATCTGCCGCGAATTTGCATACGAGCTTAAACAAACCCGTAGCTCCCTGCTGCAGCCTTGCGCAGAGAGAAGGAAACGCTTTCCTGAAAACAGCGATCTTTATGAATAATACATTTTCGATTTAAATATCTCGGGTATTTTGTATTGTTATTTGGCGAAACAAGGAGAGGAGGTTTTCGTGAACGAGTCGCGACAAATTTACATCGTCGCTTTCGCACGGAGGTGCAAATTTATCGATCTGTGACTGCTGCACGCTTTCGCGGAGCCTTGTGTGTGGGGAGAGGGGGGGGAGGGGGAATTCGCGTTCAGTTGAGCGGAAGTGAGACATCTTGGAATTCCGATTGCGAGCGCGTGTACATAATGCGAGATGTCATCTCGCATCGCGATCTGCCAGATATAGAGCACAGATGTCAACTGGTATCCGCTCGGTAGATCCCGCATGCATGCGCGCGGGCACGTCACGAAAACGCCTGTCAGAATGGATGAGACGCGCAAAGAGCTGGACCTAGTCCACCCCTGGTATTCTCGAGATGACTCGATTTTGCACGTAAACCTCTGACGTGAGCCTGAGATTAGGGGTCGGTCCCTGCAGGATACTGACCGTACGCACGGCCACCACATTCGCGTCCGTACACAGGACGGATGTGACGGGAGGAAAAGGGAGAGGGTTTACTACTCCCTTAGAAGTGCGACCCCTAAAAAGCACGCAAGTCGGCTACATCGCTTTCGCATTAGCCAAAATCGGGATACTCGGCTGCTGGACGGCCAGTGTTTTCTCCACTTATGCAAAACTAGGCGTTTTTGTAGGCGCCGATGTGGATGGATACGTTGTATAGCAAGGTAAGAGGCGAGGGGTAGAGAGATCGTGGCTGCAGAGACGCGAGAGAGACGGACGAAAAGGGGGAATGCGCCCGGGGGAAGAGGGGAAGGAAAGTGGTAGGCAGGGGATGAAAAAGCAGAGTGGTGGCTGTGCAGGATCACGTGGGCGTACACCTACGTATCGTCAGCCATCTTGGCAGTTTAAAGGCTTCCCAGGGCTCCGGACAAGGATAACTAAATCGTCTCGTTTATATCACACTTTGTAGCGAGGGGGATGATGACGCACCCCTCAGTGAAAAACTTTAAGTACAGGCGGTCGCGCGAACGCGTTACAAGGAGATTCGTTTGGAATTTTGTGCAAAGGATACCCTCAAACTTGATGCAAACAATATAATATTATGCATAGTTAATCATATATTGTGTTATATATGATGTTATATATATATATATATATATATATATATATATTAGCGTAATAATAATAATAATATCTTTTACTTTTACTATATTACGTCAAGCATCGTGAAAGCCAATCCTTTGAAGAAGCCGATCGAATTTTCGCAACGCTTCAGCATAATGTGATTACGAGCGACATATTTCATAAAATCAAGTAAATATCGTAAAAGAGGGCGAGCTTTATAACGCGTATCAAACGATCCATATGGTCTCGACACAATAATCGTCTTAGAAACGATGCAAAAACGGACGGCTATAAAAGACAAAAGCGGCGAAAGGACTAACCTTCATCGCAAATAAAACGAACCGAACTTGTTGAACGATGGTTCGCGCGAAATTCAATGTAAAATACAAATGTTTTTCTTGGGTAGCCGCACGCCCATTTCTCGCGCTCTGTGACCACTATGATGCTCGACAGTTGCAATACTTGCTTCCCGTTTACTTCCACTTTTTTATTTTCTCCTTCTTTCTTTCTTTCTCGTTTCGTTCTATCTCGCATTTCTTGGGAAACGTCGGGACCTAGACGATGTTCGTCGGCTTGTTCATCACAATTTTGTATTTTCTAGCGTTTTAAAATATTCCAGTCCTCTCGCAATCTCGCTTTTTACAACTGACCTAGTTTCTTTTTCTTATATTTGCCCAAACCGTTTTTTTCACTTTGCGTCTTGATTACTCTTTCAAGATTTAATATAAATTTTAAATTTTACAACACACATACATACACACTCGAAGCGGTATTCGGAAATAAATTAACGTAAAAAATTTTCATTTCTATTTATAAATATTTAAAAAGGAATATAATCCCGCGCGAGACATTAAATATCTCCCGACAGAAATATCCTCCTACACAAGTAATACGACGCTGTGTTTTAACAAGGAGAAGAAAACGTGGGGTGCGTGATGCAATTAAACCTACATCTACCACTACCATATATGCCATTTGACCCCATCTCGTGATTCTCATCAAGGTTACATCTTTGTTCTTCCATCTCTCCCTTTCTTATCGCCCATGATGGATCACGAAACGATCTTCGCGGAGCAGCATGAGAAGGACCATCGTCCAGAATTGTGCCAAGTAATAAACCGCCATTGTATCTGCCATCCTGGTCGATTTCTCCCGACCGACCCTCCTCAACCCCTTCTCCCTCTCGTTTCTTCGGTACGTAATCCGAAAGACTTGGGGGTTTGCTCGTGCAGGAAATAGCTCGACCTTGACCTTTAACCGCCCGTCCCACGATCTCTCGCTTAAGAGTGTCCCGAGGTGGCAGCAGCGCCGGGTAGGGTTGCTCCAACCCTTTTATCGATCGCTTTCTCGAGGTGGACCTCTCGGAAAACTGCGAAAGACGCAGTTTTTAATGGTTTCCGCGACGAGGACCGAAAGCGTTATGAAACTATAAACCTTCCTTTTTCCTCTCTTTCTTGTTCCCCTCCACGGTTGGTGGGCGAAAAAGAGGTAAAAAGGCAATCGGAATAACAAAGTTAATCCTCCGCCCCCGATGTTCTTGGAGTCGTTTCAAGTGTAGTAAAGTAATACGAGGTTGCCTTTATAATACAGATTTGCATCTTCTTTTCTCTGACAATTGAATGAAAAAGAGCCTTTTACTAAAAATTAAGAAATGGGGAGACGATGTCTGATTTAAAATTGTAGACGTAACTCATATCTTTAACAAATATAAACGCGACTCTCTTCGATTGAATGAAAACGAGAACAACAAAACTATCTGTTTTTATTTGTAATACCTAATTGAAATAAATCGAAGTGTGATTAAGCGAAATTGGTGGAATAGTTAATTGATTTAAGTCGAAAAATTATTTTGAAATTTGAAAGATCGATAAAATATACCTTCCTATATAAATAATTCTTTATTTTTTGCGAGATATGATGGATTTCACGGATGACGGTAATATTACTTTCGTAAACGATTTGCCTTTTGTATTATACAATGGCCATGTCAGCCGCATTCAAATGTTGTCGACAGCTTTATACGACCGCTGACGCGCGCAGTGTATTTTTATAGGGTATACGTTTCACGTGGCTTCACAGTTTCGTAACTCGTAATTTCTACTTTATGACGTATGCATTACGTGTTAAGAGAGATATCGTCGCCTAGGGATCAAGGTGCCATTCAACGCAATGCAGTTTATCCAGGTTAGGGGTCCTACATCTCATGAATGTATGCATGAAAAATGTCACACGGTGCTGACAAACGGAAAATGGAAATTTTGATTTGCCGTTACCACAATTATTGGTATTATCATTTTTATTCGCAAATTTGTTCGGCTCCTAGGGGACATAATTTTCCGGACGATGACATCACGAAGAATCGCGTATGTTTTAATAAAGCAATCGCAAAGTCGGCGTATATTTTCGACGAAGAAATATCGAGCGGTAACAATAAAAGGCAGGGAATAATCGCGGTAATTTTCTTTCGCTAATTATTTCATTCGTTCATAACATTCCTTATAATTGTTTTTTTGTCGCCGCGGCCATTGCGATTCGAGGTATCGCAGTTATACACGATGTCCCCGACTCCCGATTACAATGATATATAACATGATATATACGGCGTACTCGTAATATTTCGTCTTTTTGCATGTCTAAGAATTACTGACGCAATAATTCGGATCGCGGATCGCGGGTACGGAAATTTAACTCGGCACGCCCGAAATATCTCATCTCGAGCCTTCAATATTTTATCAGTCCCAACGGCGTGCGGCGCTCGTTGAACAGTCACCACTTAATTTGCACACGGGAACTATGCGGTGCATCTGTTATGCGCATAACTAAACCGTTCGCACTTGCATCTGGTGACGATGGTGCGGGGCTCGAAGTGCTATTCCGGAAAGTTTGCCAATTAATCCGGACCGCCCGCCCGTTCGAATGTAATGCAGCACGCGGGGATCACCAATAACATTATTCTAGCGTAAATACCGGCGACAATGTCCGAATTCCGTTGGCACATATATCTCATCGGTGGCTATTTATAGTTAATCGGTCTAATTCGCTTTTGTCTCGGAGAAGTCTAGAAAACTATTTTCACCGCCTTAATCCCAGTAATCGAAATACTTTTCATTGTAGGATTTTCGATCAATTATGCTACATCTAAAATTTATATAAAGCTCACGCTGCTATAGATTATATAATAAAAAGTTCTACGTTTCCATTTAGTTCTACGGATTTGATCGTAGTAGGATTAATATAACATTAATTCTTAATAATTAATGTGAGATTAATTTGTTGAAGTAAAATACAACCGAGTCTTAAATACTAACGTACGCCGATATTGCCGCGCGCCGATGTTCTGTAACAAGGATCTCTTTGAAAAGAAAGCGGGCGAAGAAAAGAGGAAGCGACAAAGGAGGAGGCCCGATGGTGGAACCGCGAACACGACCATCACGGTAATGGGTCTCGCGCTCGCTGTTGTAATAATTGTGAATGTAAAACTACGCCACCACGTTGCCGCCGCCGCCGCCATCACCGTTTCCTTATGGTAATATGAGCATTGTCGAGAAGATTGTCGGCTTGGCCTGTGACTTCCTCATTGGGAGGCTGTCCACGTCTGACAGTGAATCCTCACAGCGTGCCCACAATCTCATCGTAAATAAGCGGGGATTATGCGTCTCGCGATGACGTCCGCAATGCGTTTCAACGGACGAAATGTTCCTTGTCACGTCTTTCAGTAATTGAAAATTATTATCTAATTTATGGATATTAATCTTTTGCGGTATTGAGAAGCCTCTGAATAATCTTCTTTCACTAAATGAAATAATTGAACCTAAATTTCTTTGTGAAATCCTCACGTTATTGTCGCTGCATTTTTATTTCTCTGAAGTTAAGTTTACATATTAGAAAATATTATATAAATTGCATTAGGCGAAACGTTTCTATTGTTTTTCAGTTATTGAAAATTATTGTCTAATTTCCGGAGCTAATAAAAAAATTAATAACGCATTATCGAGAACTTTTCAGGAATTTTTTTTACATCAGATGGAAAAAATTGGGTCCAAGTCTTTTAAATCTTTTATTGCTTTTATTATTTTTGCTTCTGTAAGTTACGACGCTTGCAGATCGGAAACTGCACTGTATAAACATCAGCCAGTTAGTTTTCTGAAAAATATTTGTAGCAGTAGCGTGGATCTCTCTGAAATCGATGTTCGCAGTCTTCCTTACTGCTTGGCATCACATATTCCCCGTCCTTTTCTCGTTTCTTTTTCCCCGGTATTTTCTGTCTCAGATATACCCACCGATGACCCAATTCGCGTCGGTAGGCAGGTCGCCATACCGCACATCGCATAACTATTGCCCGTGGCGATGCGATACGATGCGAAAAGGGCGACCGTGTGCCGTCTCTTCACGAGGGCGTTTCCTACGTTCCCCGGCGAGTAAAGAGAGAAAAGGTTGTTCAGTGGGGTAGTCCGCATCGGACGGAGTAGGATGGTCTTGTATATTATGGGTAATCCCTTTTGTGGAAAAGATAAAACGAAACGGCTCCTCGCGGATTAATATCCAAGAACGTATTTATAAGCGGTCGCATCCTCCTGAAAGAGGGGAAACAGCCGCGGAGATTAAGCTCTTGTTGCAGAGCACGATTCTTTTCTCTGCCGCGTCTCGCTCAGATTACCGGTAGCGGCCGGTTATTAGATCGTTGCTGGAGAATGTTAGAATTGCGATGAGACTGAAAGAGTAGAGTAATCTGGAACGTTACGTAATTTCTATGATATCGCCACGATAAAGGTATCATGGAAATCAGCTATTTTTCTCCTTAATGCGAGCGAATCATTGGCCTTAATCTCCTTGATCTTTTAGAATCGAATAAAATAACGTTATCACTTTCAGTTCACTGTGATTTTTTAATTTTGACTGAAAATATCTAATATATATTCATTAATATCTCCTTTTAGGTTATCGTAAAATATTCAATCTTTATTTTATTAAAAGAGCTGTATGTTTCATCATCCGTTTTTACTGAATGCGATTCTAAAATAAGTTGATCGGATTGCGTCTCCGTCGCAACCATCCGAGATATAATTTTTCCGTGGAACTGGGTTAAAAATGAGAAGTTCTATCAGATCGGAACAAGACGTTCGAAGGAATTTATTACGATCAGCTTCCCTCGGCGCGGACTATACATATTTTCAGGGTTTAATAAAGATAAAGATGCCATTTATATACTAGCTGTGCCATTAAATACGATGTCGCCGATTGATTTATCGACGAAAGAAGGTTGTTAAAGGACTCGCGTTACTTACGCCGTGGCATCTTTATCTTTACGACCGTTCCGTTTGCCATTATATTCGGAATGCGACCGAATTATTGATTTGCCGTTAAAAACCGATAACTGAAACGTCCATGATTAAACGACATTATTAAATCGATCTACAGGAAGCAATAATAATCGACCTCGTATATTAGTTCGCGCGCGGGAACTAATGTACATACAGAATCTTATGCAACAGTAATATATGTATGTATAATGATCCACTGCAGAACTAGATTAATTAAATAGCACGCTAACGCGCGTTGCGCAGTATATTACATTACGACAGCGAATGTGCACCATTAAATATCCATTTCATAGATTTATTAATTTCTATTTGTTAATCTGCATTCAACAATTTACTTATATTTAGTACTACGTCATGATCGAATATATTATAAATGTGTTATCTTATACTGATCAATATATATGTCATAAAATAAGTTTCGTGATATTGCTATTCAAGTACGCGCAAGAGTTACTAATTTAACAGTAAATTTCTAGAAATAATTGAAGTGGCTCGCGCGCGATGACGTTGATGGCCGCATGGCCATCTCGTTTAATCCGATAATTAAATGCGCCTAGCAAGCGACGTCGGAGCTGTGCGTCGCTTGATGTGGTCACAAGGACCGGTACCGAGATATTTATCCGCGAATTTATCAGAGGATATTAAGCGTGTTCAGGATGTACGGTCGGTATTTCTTAATACAACGGGAACAAATCTAGATTTCATCTCTCTGCCACGCTCTTCTCTCGTAAAATTGTCGCCTTTGTGCGGACAAAGTCGGCTTCCATTCCACGCAGGAAATAAAATCAGTTTCATAAAACTTCAGTTTACGCTTTCGTATAGCGACGTCCGTAACGCGGCTTCTTTATTCGCCAATTAATTGTCCCGATAAATTGGGATAACATCGAGGATGAATAAATCTCAATAACAATTTAAAGTTTTTTTTTATTGCAACATATACATCGTGCGTTCATTTCCATTTTGCTCCGGGCAATAAATCGAGCTGTTTCTCTCGTTCGTGTGTATTTTGTCGAAACATGTAACGCAATATTTCGCCCTCAATTGTAAGGAAGTCTACAAACGACCTCAAACTGTCGCACGAAATTTGACGTGTAAAATTAAATTTTGGATTGAACGTGTCAAAAAAGAGAGATAAAATCGAGCAGATCGGAATTGAATAACTCTCGCGAAGGTATTTCTTAACCCGAGCGTTCTAGAAATACGTTTATGTCGATTATGTGAATAAAAGCGATATGAGAAGTAAAATTCGCGAAAGGAAAGGAGTCGCAGGATAATTTTGATACGATTAGTCATACAATTAACGGGCGGAAAATTTTATCACGATTTATATGCACGATTTATATTCGTTACAAGTTTCTCCCTCCATAGATCGGCCATTTTCATTATAACAAACACCGTGATATTACAGCAAGTAAACCCTTTGGGTTGTCCCTTGACACATTTATTGAATCATATATTAAGAGAATGGGGGAGAACAGATTAAAACCAAGAGATGTTGCAGCTTTCTGTCCTTATTTCGAATATTATTACCCAATATTATTACCGATTTTGGTGTAGACGTCATGCACATGCAATAGTCAAATTACACATACAGTTATAATTATTATATTTTAACATCATCAGTGAAATTTCGTGCTACATTCGATATAAAAAGCAATATCTTTAAAGATGTTGATGGGCACTACCGTGATATCGCGACATTAATTTTGCGCGAAGAAAGCCAACTTTTTCCGTTTCGTGAATCATCGAAATGATATCATGGCACGATGTTTTACATACCACTTCCTAAATAGCTCCAATGAAATAAGTATCATTAATTTTGTAATATTAATGCCCTTTATTGCGACGTCAGGCAACCGCAACTTTTTCCCGCTGTTATATCAATTAACGCGCGCGCCCGAAACTTTTGACCTTTCGACAACGCGAGGCGTTACACGCGCAATTACACGAGCCGCGATTTATCAAGCCGCGAGGAATGAGAATGAAATCACGCGGGGGGGGGGGGGGGGAAGGACGTCGTTTACGGCGGCCAATCGCAAGCGCCAGGCGAGAAATTAATTTCGAGACGCCGTAAATCGAAGCACTGGGCTCCGACTACTGACGTTTCTACCGCCCGCACATCCCGGGATTAATTGCCGTCGCCGTGGTGATTAGGGAACCGTTCCGGGTTTGCGCCCCCGCTAAATCCGCCGTTATGAAACATCTCGTTAGTGTGCGCGCAATGGTATGCGTCGCCCGACAACCCGGTGCGGCGTGTATAAACACTTGTAGAACAGAGGCTATACGCGCGGGGCACGTGTGCGACGGAGGCATTCCTGCGCGCGAGAGGCCGCGCAATCGGCTGCAAAATTCTCAACGGCGTCCTCCTGCTCGGATGCTCCGCGAATTTCTCGGTCGTATCATTCCGGGCGCCGAGAAAATCGCAAAAATCGTGTAGCGCGATATAGCTATTAGCGTGAATAAATCACTCGAGATATGTGCCGTGTTACTTTATGAAAGTATCAAAACGTATCATTGAGAATAATGTCAATTTAATAATCTGCAAAGGTTGTTTACAGACAATATATATATATTTTTTAATTATCAAGTTATTTTTATTATTAAATTAATTACGTGTCTTTAGATTTTTAGCGATCGCGATAAGATGATTTATGGCTATCAAATTTGCTTCTCGATACAATTTCGTCGAATTACGATATATCGATTTTTCATCAGCACAAACACGAACGAATCTAACCATACGCGCGAGCACGTTATTACGGGATTTCGGAGATCTCCGAATCGCTTCGAAACATGGATACTATATGGATACTACGTCGATTGCCTGGCTCGTTGCTCGCCCCATACTTGAGGCTTTGCCGAAGCAGGTGCCCCTTCACGAATCCCGCCAACCAGAGACTCCAGCACGTCGAGTTTCGAAACTCATTGTCGTCACGTCGCGTCGACGAGTCCTGTTCTCATTGGAGAGCAATCGAACGACGGGCTCGACATAGCTTTGCGACCTATTCCGGTCTCGAAATCGATAAAATTCATTTCATGTTCGGTGCACGGCGACGGCGATTACGCGAGCTTAGTCCGCGGGATGGCAAACAAACTTTACTCGAGACTTGGGCGAGTTTTTAGTTAGTTTTAATGTTTGGAGAGAAGAGAAATGCGCTGTGTTTTAAGAGACGACTCGATAAACGCACGATGGAACTTTCTAATTAGGTACAGTCTTCATCATATTTTCGTATCTCTTCTCTCGAAACATTAATTTGTTAATAACTAAAGGTAGCTTTATAATCTGAAAGTTTGATAAAGACATGATGCAACGTAATTATTTTTGTTGAATCTGTTATTTGAAAGTAAAGTAGCATTTAGTTTAGTAGATGGTATTTGGATCGTAGTTGTCGTAAAATATCACAATTGATTCATCCTGCTGATTAAATTATTCTGCGAATATTATTTCAGTCATGCGAACGCATCTCGTGACATTTGGCGTTAGCTTTACGCCGCGCTGAGTCCGGGCTGTGTTTGGCTTCGCGGTGTCGCGCTTTTGACACTTCACACCTGTGAGACGCACACGAGCGCGGCATCCGAACTAATACGGTCCGACACGACGAAGGTTAGCGTGACACTTAATCGAGTTGGCTGTCACACCTGGTACATCGACATTCGCGTGTATTGACTCAACCTGTCTCGTTCCGCGCGTGCGGTGTTAAAATTGATACAATATTCAGCGTGGAAACAACTGCCGATTCGATCGCTTTGCATTGCGCGCGGAACAAGCTGTTCCGATGATGCGTGAATATACCACCAACACCGATATTGCTGCGAGGAGAAGCCTTGACCCCGACATGATGCTAGAGCAATCGACGCTAGAGCAGCTTCGGCAATTTCGTAACGAAGGAAACGGTACCGCGTGACAGTTCCGCCAAAAGGTTCGTTGATTAGAGGCATGACAGTAATGATAGTACTTGTGAAGCACCGTAAACGAATTCGCCATTTAATTTTAGCACATGAATTTTTATACTTGCTATTTTTATACTTGCATTTTCTTATAAGTAGAATAATAAATAAATAAATAAAATATATTGCGAGAGAAGGAAAAGAGAGAGGGAAAGAAAGAGAGAATTCTGTTTAAATAAAATATATATTTAATATAACTTTATAAGAAAAGTAAAGAAAATAAAATAAAAAATATAACTTTATAAAGAAAACATTTTTATTATCACATATGAACAGAACTCAAATCGTCGCAACCTGCTCGTGAAACTTTTAACTCTTGAGAGAAGAGGCGAATAGGTTTCCAAAGGTATTGTCAGACTATGATCTTCCGGTGCAAGTTAGCACGGCGATGTGTTATCCCCGGCAATGGGTTAGCTCCGCGAACGAGCGGAGCTCCGGGGCTCCCGCCCGGCTATAATCTCAAATGTCAGAGTTCAGTATAGCGTTGATCAATATTGCCTCTTCGGGCAACTTTGAAGGATACGTTTCTTTATTGTATCGTAGAGCGATGTAACGGCCGATCATGGCTCGCCTGTGTTTCGCTGTGATTTCGCACGGGCTGAATTTTCCACGGCGTGGATCATGATGATACGTCGTACGAATCCGCAGGAAATAATCGCCGCCATTACGGGACGTAAATCAAAGTACAAAGGATCCGCGGAAATTAAGGAAGTTTCGTAATTACGTCGCAGGCTGTTCGCTGGCAAATTTATACACGAAAACCGCTCCGCTGCTATGAATACGATCCCACGTAGAAACAAATTTGTAATTTTCACTTAGCAGCGGCTCTTTACGATCGTAAATTAACGACAGTTGAAAAATGCGCGAAAAATTCGAAGGGACAAATTTTCTGACATTTAAAAATTTACGTTATCATTATACTTTGAAAAATCAAAGCAAGATAATTCAAGTAGAACAAATATATGTAATTAAAAGAGCAATATATTGTGTGCGTCACTATTAAAAACTGCCATGGAGATTGAAACTTTTTTTCACAATTAATGGCAAAAGGTAACGAAATCGAATTAATACAGAATTAATGATCTTCGTGACAAATTTTGATTGAAATTACAAGCCATCCATTAAGACTGTAATTGAGTAATTAGAACCTACCTTAAGTTCCGAAAGTTCTGCTCTTCAGATGTCTCAAAATTTCCGTCAATCGGAACTTGAAGGGAATAGACACGCGCGCGCGCGTAAAGCCATAAGATCAATAAAAATTTTACTCGAGGCGTTTCGTTTTGGTTAGTAATTCATATAATTTCACAAGTGAGATAATTATATATTCTAATTGTATTATATAACTGTTTAATTATATCAATTATACATCAAGATAAAGATTGTTGTAAAATTTGGAATTGTTCGATATTGTGTTCGCAGCATGTAAAGACTCCGGCAAAATCGATACAACTGTATTTTTGTCAACAGGGGAATAATTAATGACCATACGTGACGGTATATACGCGCCCGTATTTATTGCAAATACGTTGATCCACTATGTTGTAACCGAGTCCGGCAAGGAAATCAGATTATATCAATATGCTGCGAATTCATGCTTATAAATTCATTCGACAACCTTCGATATATTTTAAAGTGATCGATTGACTCGGTACACAACTCCATTAAGTGAAACGTCACGCATCATCGTGCAAACTAATCATTCTGTCAAATTTCAAGAGACACGTGAAAAGAAGCATGCACTTCAATTTCCCACTGTGAGAGAGACAGAAAGATAGAAAGAGATGAGAGAGAGAGAGGGAGGGAGGGAGGGAGAGAAAGAGAGAGAGAGAGAGAGAGGGAGGGACAGGGAGAGGAGCGCGCACGAATGTAGCTCATTCCGCGCGTACGCGCCGATGCGAAATCGCTGACCGCGGAAAGAGAACGTCCGCGATCTTGTCCCGACAAGGACGAGGTCGCGAGCGCGACCTAATCCCTCCCTCTTTTCCTCCCCCTGGCCGACCGCGTTACACGCGAGCTACCCCTGACGAGGCTCGCTTCCGCCGGCGGAGAGTTCTATAGGTATATGTAGGTATACACGGGGAGCTGCAGAGTGCAGGCGTACCCCCGGGCTGCTTTGCACTCCGTGGGGTTGCATCGTGCTCGCACCCCCGAAACAGAAAGAGACACACAGACGGGGCGGTCGGGTGGTACCCGTGGTCGTGGTGGGAGAAAGGCAGCGCGGGGAGAGAGAAAAAAGAGAAGGGTAGGAGGGATGGAGTACCGGCGAAGGTTGAGCACGGGAGGGTACCGCCGAGAATTTGCTTCCGTGTCCCAGTAGCACTAATGACCGCCATCCTACCCTCTCTCGCTCCTCTCACGCTGCCGTACCCCACCATCGCGCCCTTGCCCTCTTCCCACCATCGGGGATCGCATCCCCCACTGCGCGGCGACGCCCCTTGCCCCCCTCTTTCTCTCTCCCTTTCTCTCCTTCTCTTTCTCAACCCTCTACGCAATATACATCCAGGATGACTCGAATTACGTCACAACGTCGAGAGCGTGCGACCTGCTCTCCTCTTTCCCCCTTCCCCCCCTCTCTCTCTCCTCGCTTCTTCCCGGAAAGGTACCTATCGTTGTACCTCCACGGATCCGACTCCCCCGCGATTCCCTTCCTGCCGCACGGCGGGGTACACCGTGTACACACGATATATATGTGATGCTCTATATATCTATTCCGCTATAGCGGCCGGCACTCGACGAGACCGAGGGGAAGCCGCCAGTCTCCGCTGGTACACCGAGCTGCGTGCTTGCTCTTTCCCCGTTTACCACGTACGCGCTCTCGTCGCGCAGGCTGAGAGAAGGAAAAAGAAAGGCGAAAAATAGTCGAAAGATAGGAGAGACGGGAGAGAAAGAGAAAGCGAGAGGAAGATCCGCTCTCGTATTTTCAACCGTCTGATACGCGCCCGCGCGACCGCCGCGTATATGCGTACACACGTGTCGCGGAATTGCGGAATCACCGGGATACGTCTAGTGTAACGCTGGGACGGCGGATTTATCAGGGACGTGTGTGTGGGTGCTTTAAGTGGCGGCTTCGAGGAGTAACACCTACAGGTGTGTATACATCGCCGCGCGATAGAGCGCACGTGTACGCGCTTGTGACTACCAAAGCGCTACACGCCGCTGCGTCTAGAGCGTCGCATGCGTATGCGTCTGAGAGAGAGAGAGAGAGAGAGAGAGAGAGAGAGAGAGAGAGAGAGAGAGAGAGAGAGAGAGGATTTCTAAACTGTTGGATTATAAACTGATGGCCTTTCTAAACTGTTTTTTTTAATCGTGCGCATGTATCGATTGTCATACAATCTGATTGACGTTCTGGTTGCTTCGATCGATACCGTCGTCGTCTGTGAACGTCACTCCTTTTTTCTGTCGTCATCTTAATGAATTATTAATGTCATTAAACTTTAATGGTATCTTAATTACGTCTGACGTTATTAGGCGGTGCAGTGAAGTGACAGATCTCAACATCTGTCTTAATCCTTGTATAAGCAACAGTCCGTTCAAATTCACCTGTGTTTACTTCGTCGACAGAAACTTCTTATTCGTCACGAACATGACATTCGATCAAAACTCCGAACTCTTGAATGAACTGATGTTTTTTTTAATTTCGATTGCGTCTATCAAATATTATTTATAATTTTTGCGATCTTATTCAAATCAATCAACAATCGGTATCAGCCCAGTCCAGTTAATCAAACGACGATCTAATGGCTTACGTTGACATCACGAGATCATGAAGCATCGATTTTTAGATCCATCCTACGCTTTGACTCGATCATCATTTTTCATCATTTTCATAAATCCCATTTTTGTAAAGTGTGATCCATGGTCCAGGTGACACAGATCCTCTTAATCAGCCTTAAGGATTGCTTGGTCAAAAGTTACGATAATCGTGTTAGGTGACCGCGAATCGACCCAAGGCTGATTCAGAGGTGTGCGAAACTGTCACCAAGTATCAGCCGACTATGCCAGACTTGTGCGTTCTCGTCGATCCTCGGCGGGCCTAACCGTGGAGTGAGTGTGCCTCTTTAAAGACATGGATAGCGTGTTTCCATCTCAACCTTGCCATAATAAATTCATCATTGTAACACTTCATTAAAGCCTCCCGTCCAAAAGCCTCCACTTTTTTACGATACTTCTATGAACTCAAAAAATTTGTTATTTAATTAGCTCTTAATATTAATGCTAATTTTAAAGTACGTTTATTTTACGAGATGTTATTTACATTGTGATAATTAAAAAGTAGAACAATAGTAGTTGAATTTATTTATTTATTTTTATTATCTACTATATATATTCTTTTTAGAAATGCCAAGAACATATAGATTAAATAATATACTTAAATCTAAACATTAAGCATGAAAAATATAAAAAGGTAAAAATAAGGATAAAAAAGACTAACCTATGTGTATAACGATAATAATGCATCGCAACATGTAAATGATATAAACAGGAAATAGCTAACTTTTTATACTATTAGTCGGAAATTGTGGAATAGAAATTTTTCGTATACAAGATACTTTCTGTTTTCGAGAAAAAAAATAATTGTAGAAACTAATTGATTACACATACATAATTTTTTCATATATTTTTCGTAGAATTCTTCACATTATTTAGTTTATTTCCAAAGATCTGTCAACTTCTCGAGTTGCTCTGTCAGTCAATCAGTAGCGCATATATCTACTCGTTAGGCACACGTTACATCGTAAAACTGTAATCAATTTCTCCAGGTATCTGCGCCTCTTTTGCTTTCGTTTACTTTGACCTCGCTCGGACAGATCCAGTATAAAGCGAGCGCGCGAGCATGCCTTACCCTTTCGCATTAAATGTCTCGTAAATATTGACTTACAGTCGAGTAGGCGTGAGGCTCGGATCATCATTTGCGCTTTACGAGTATTCAGCAGCCGTCGACGGCTGTAACTGTATTCGCTCGTAGTTCACATTCGTATTACACGTGTGTCTCGTCGCCCTGTCCGCGTAATCTGAAGTCACAAAGTTGGCGATACTACTCGAAGAAAGATTACGAATGAAACACAATGTACATCCGTTACATGAGATCGTCGTATATATAGCGTTATATTATATTATACTGCATCCACAGATTAAAAGTCATAAATTGCCGTTACCTTTTTTCGAAATGCAGAAGAAGTTCATAAATAAACTTGACGTAGGACCTAAGCACGTCTCATTGTAATATTCTTTCTGATATTTTTATATAGGATAAAATAAAAAATGTTATATAATGTTCTATAATTATTACACATCACACTGTCGTATGCGAAAATTTCATCTTTATTTTATCCTTACTTTACTATTTCTTATGAATGCACCGTCGCGTCGCGTCAAAAGATCCATGCACCTCGCGATGATACAATCGGCGCGTATTATAGTAATGCCAACAAAATTGGTTTAGGCCACGAAATGACTCGATGACACAATGCACCCCGATTAATCCATCGCACTTTCGCTCGTGATCTACCACAAGCTGCGATCTCCCGCGTTCGCGAACGGCGGATTTAAATTTGGCATCGGCACGCCGCCGATTGAGATTCATCGTCCTAGTCGGACTCTCGTCCCGTGTCAAAGATTGCACCTCGCCGTGTTGCCCGTCAGGTGTTGTAACTGGCCCAGATTCCGGGTAATTTACCAATAGACTGTCTCGCGCGCGCAAATATATCCCGCAACAGCTGTGGACCGATTTCGCAAGCCCGACGAAACCGCCACGGTTTCTGCCGGATCGGTATCGATGTCTAGAATGACGGTGTCAGATCCCGATTTCGTCGACAATCGACCAAGGAAAGGAGAACACTCGATTGATTCGCGTGACATTTGACATTTTCTCGAATTGATAAAATTTAACTTTCTCCTCCCAATTGTGCGAAACTCGCGAATTCAATTAGCGGGATTTTGAGCGATTTGTTTGGCAACGTAAGAGAGGGGGGAGAAGGGGTTTTCTTACGAGCATTCTCTCGAAATGATATATATCTCGCTCAACGAATCTTCCACTAATAATCGCGCGTTACGTAAGTGGGGCATCGCTGGATTATACCGCGTCAATTCCGTCTTTTCGTGATCGTTTTTCCTGCACCAAAGTTGTTTTCTATCATCGCTAATGTTACGTCACGCGGTGACGCTATTACGACGATTCTCCGCTGTTCAAAGTCGGCTGCACACGTGCCTCGTACATGCTGCATTTTTCCCGCGTTTGAATGCAAGGAAGATGCAAAAGAATGAGACCATCCCGGAAAACGCCGAGGCAACGCAATTAATTGTCGGCTAAGTAATTGCAATTACGCAGTTTCACCGGGATCGTGTTTGCATGTTGCCGTCTCTTTGCGAAACAAAGAGAATTGAGCAACGGCACGTTCGATGAACGCGCCTGTCACGTTGAATCGACTTTTTAAACGGATTGCCGGGTTGCGCTCGTGGTACAATTGAACCATACAATATACAATATTATTCAAAACTGCTTATATTTATTTAAGAATACTTTAAAGACATTTAAGACTCACGCTGCTTAAATTACAAGATTAATTTTTAAATTTTGTAGCGGTATGTAATTATTTTTATTTAAATTCTGATTTTTTAATATAATTTTATTGCTAGTTACCTTTTAGCCAATTACACCATGATTTTAATATTTCAATTTATTGTTATTTGATCGCCAAAGCAAAAACAATCTAAATAATTTTTGTTACAAGATATGCGAGAGAGAAATATTGCGTAGAGATTATATTATTCTTATTCACACGATATGCGCGCGTAATTATCGGCGTAAAAGGTCGATGCAAAATACTCGCGACTATATATCTATATTCTTCCGTGCCTCTTTTTGTTTATTTGCGTTCGTCTCTTTTGCATCCATACGTGCATACGCGCACATACACACCTACGCTTATGCACGCCTCCCGTGAATTTTGCATACCAAAGGCTCGTCTGCTCGCGGAATGTCGTCCGACCAGAGACACGATCGTTTGAACTTGGCTTTAGTCAATTATACACTCGACACACTGTTTCTCATCGCCCACCGTCCCTCCTCGTTCCCGTGCCTCATCTTATTTCTCTCATTCTCTCCTTTATATCCTTTGCACGCGCGGATCCGCACAATCGAATCCGGCGACGTGAGGGCGTTTAAAAATTGCGCGTATAACTCGCGCACTTGCGGTCACCTATATGCGCACGATGCATACTGCTGTGCGCTGTCCTTTCATATGCGCGCATTTAAAAACGAATGTTGAGAATACGATTATTATCGTCATTATGAAATTACAGTGCCTCTTCCAAGGTGAACAGCGAAACGTAGTATAATAAACAATTTAGTAAATTAAAAAGAATTAATATCTCATTTATAATTCAATAACTATGGTAACAGTAAGATATCTTTGTATCTTGTGGAAACATCAGTGTCAGATATTGATCCATAAATTTTTTACGACACCCGCAGGTTTTTAAAGCTTCTGTACAAATTGCAGATATTCTATTTTTAGAAGAATAAGCCGTGATTGATACACAAAAATATCACGTGTCGGAATTCTCTCGTAGTTTACACAGATGAATATATTTATATCTTCAGAAAAACTCGGTGCAAATTAAATTTGTGCAAACATTGAAAATAACGCTTTACACTTTTCTTTTCTCAAAAGTTTCCATTGAGACGAGAGTTTATTTTATATTTAAGGACCGCAAGTAGAGACTTTTTATCAGAGCCACTGGTCGCGATCTCGATACTTGTGTTCCCTTCCGTCTTGCGCGCACGAACATTATTTATACTTTTGCTCCGCTTCTTCGAAGTCTGCTGCATTTAACATGAAAGCTAGCGATATTCAGGCATGGTAATGCATCTATCGATCGGCACCGACGACGCCGCGACGGCACGAGATCCCCCGTTCGTAGTCGGGCAGCACGCGTATTTGACATGTGAAAAATTGCACGGACAAGCGGCGCGATCGCATCGACTCTCGGCTTCTCTCGGCGAAGTCTCTCGCGGGTCTCGCGGCAAGATCGAGGAACAAACGGAATAATCGATTTACCGTCGCGCGGATATGACGGTAACGTTGATTACGTAACGCTATCTCGACGCCGTTATTGCAAACGGGCTAAGTTATGAAGCGACGTCGTCGTCATTAGTCGATACATCACCGCAGACTTAATTGGAAAACGTATTAGCTTTTTTTTTTTAGCGCGAACGAAATAGCATGAAGCAACGGCGCGGCGCGAGGCGAATTCGCTTCGCGCACTTCTCGCGTCTCCGGTGATGACCACGTTGTAATTATACAACGACGCGTCAGCACGTGACGTTTGTTCGTGCGAAACCCAAGGTTTCCTCGTGGCTTACTGCATTATAGCAGAAAAGAAATTATCCATATTGCTCGCGCGACGTTAGGTTTTTATTAGACTTTAGGTCGTATGAGTTGAGTCACGTGCGTGCTCAAAATCTATTTCTTGGATCTATTTTAAAATACCGTAATATTATAAATGAAAGATTAACAATAAGTCCTAGCGGACATTTCGAAAGAGACGTCAGGTTTTACCTATTCTTGCGTGTTTAATGTCCATTTCTACCAATGTAGATTAACTTTAATCGTGGTTT
Organism: Temnothorax curvispinosus; assembly: GCF_003070985.1. NCBI lineage: Eukaryota > Metazoa > Arthropoda > Insecta > Hymenoptera > Formicidae > Temnothorax > Temnothorax curvispinosus. Next base: position 1,274,520 of record NW_020210520.1, on the reverse strand, counting down.
AACTTACTTTTTATCTTTTTCTAGTTCTTAGAGTTAGAAGAAGATAAAAGGTAAGTGTTAAACCGAAATTAAAGTTAATCTACATGGACATAAGTCATTTAGTTTTCAAGCAAGATACGAATTCACGATTTTAACAGCGAATCAAGCTTAGTTTAAACCCTGAGAAAAATTTAGAGAATTGTAGACAATTAAATGTAAAATTAAAATGAAAATAATTTTGTCAAGCTCTGAAGAAAATTGGATTAGTTCCTGCTGCTGCACTGCGACCTTCGGTGTTCCCGCGGCGACACCGAATTCATTTATCCCTCGTACGAAGCGGAATTGAAAACGCGTTTCAAAAGGGTCGAGTGCGGCAGGGTGAAAGAGGGATGAAGAGGAAAAATTATGCGCGAGTGGCACGGGTGAAGAGCAATGTGTACGGGAAGCGAAGAAATCACGGATGTTCCATCGAAAGCGGAGCAACAGCGCCGAGTTTCCGGGACAGGACGAGTGTTCCGCGAACAACACAATCGATCGGCGACCTAATCGATTCGATACGGTAGCCCATTCGAGCTGGTTGACTCGTACATGCACGAGCTACACAAGATCCCTCGCGCGTTTCGTTGCCCGAGATGCTCCGTTTTCGTTTCGGCCTCGTCCATCGCCTTTTCCGGCGAGCCATAATTTTCGAGCGCATTTAGAGCAGCCGCTCCATCGTCGATGGAGTTTGGCGTGGTGAGGGGGGCCGGAGGAGAGGGGAAGGAGAATCGGGTGAGCGATATCCGCGCGAATTTATGGCGGCCGATATTTTGCATTGCCTGCACGAAATCGGCGAGCGTGCACGGTGCATGTGCATCGAACAAAACGGCGCCGCTCTCCGGCGACCGACCACTGATCGTTCTCTCGCTATTTATTCTCGAACGATATTCTCGTGCCGCGTGTATTCTATACCGGCGCGGCGCTCGTGATATTACGCCATCAATACTGGATATGCGACCGAGTGTTTCTTTAAATCAACCGGCGCTTCTCCGGGTAGAGGACAACGAATACGGGTAACAAATAGGCGACCGTGGAGGGTAAAGCGCGAATATTCTTAACGATTATTTGCTTGCCTGCAAGCGAGATATTTTCTTCCGCGTATTTTATTTAGACACGGTAGAGCCAGCTTATTTCCACTTAGATGCCAATAGTTTATGCGATGGACATGGACGATAATCGGAATTATAATATTGACATCTGACCGATATACATACGGAATATTTAACTTAATCACTTTGTGGCCAATAGCATATTATCAAAATTCATTCTTCATGTAAAACACGATCAAATGTATTTAGAAAATTCTCTCCCAGGCAGGATAGAAAAAAATCAAATCAGAATATTTGTTTAACACATAATTGCATCTATTTAATTATACAACATATTGAATTCTCAATCTGGTTTTCGCGAAGTTAATCAAAATCCGGACGGCGATATAAAATTATCGTCTCGGCGATAGACAATATCTTTCGTTCGAGCGTATAATAGCGTTGCGCGATAACAAGGAGCACCGTTTTACAGCGCGGATCATAAACGTAGTGCATTTCAGTAAAATCATCTCGCGCCGAACGCTCACTAAAAGTAATAATTGTTTTACGCGTCGTTAAACCAACATTCGCGCACAAGGCCAAAAGACGATTGTCGTCCGGAAGATGACTGGTATCCAAGAAACGCTCGTGGCAACCAGAAGAACGTATCCCAGATAACGACGATGAGTGGCAGTTTCACTCTAGAATCTAGATTTACTCTTCCGAATTGTACGCATTACCTCGCGAAATTTATTGCTGCGTGTGCGCCTTCAGCGGACAATATATAGCGCGCGAGTCTGTGTGCGTGGCGCGCGAATCCGCGTTAATTCCTTGTATAAATAAAGGACTTATCTGCGCAGCGCACTCGTTCCTGCTGTTATGATAACCTTATTAGTATGGAAGCCCTGCCGAAAACAGTGACAATCACGGTTGACGGAATAAATCGATGATGCCACCCGGAATAGCTGTCGCGACGTTTGACTCACGAACGGTTTTGTGTAACACATGGCCGTTACCGGAAAACGTTAATATTTTAAAATATAAATATTTCAAATGACTTGAATATTTAATATGAAATTTATTCTAAAAAGATAAATATTAACCAGTTTTATAAATAAATGATTATTTTAAGTATAAGCGTTGTTATATAAAGTAAAAGCGCTTTTCAATAAATAAATTTTAAACAGGTGTGAAAAATTTATATGAATCGCGTTCCATCCAAATCGAATTCAAAGCGAATTTTAATTATTTATGTTGAGTCTGCCGTTTTTGATAAACGCGCGTAACGCACTCGCGCGACATGGGCTGCCAGATGCCGTGCTCTTTTACTCTCGGTTTCATTCGGCCGTTGAAATTTCTTTCTGACAATGAGTTTCTGACTAACCTCGTATTTTCGTGGGTCTGCATGCAATGTTTCGCGGAATCGCCTCTTTCTTTCCCTCGCCACGGAACTTCTCTAAAAGACGTAGGAGATTTACGCTTCGCGTAAACTCTCGGAGTACCAGAGTAAAAGCCAGCATAGCCACCAGGAGGATATATGCATACGCGATGCGAAAACAAAGGTCCTTTTTTCTCTGTTTTTTTTTCTGGTTTTTTCCTGATGAGTGTTTAACCAAGTGAAATGGTTGAGCTTAGAATCAACAATAATGGTCGCGATAACTACGAGAAAGAAAAAAAAATACTGAGTAATGAGACGCAAACATGTTTTGGACAATTTACACGTTACGAGCTGTTTATTTAATCTTCTCCTTTCCGACAAATTTAATTTGACAAATAAATTTTGCAGATTCTGAGAAAATATTACGTCTACTACGTTTTTTTTTCTTGAGCGGAAAACACTCGTCGATTCTGTACTTTGTACGAAGTGTAGTGCTAAGTACGTAACGTTTTCTATCTGAATAAACGTTTTCATTATGCAGCATGTGCGATAAATGTAACGCATTCATTAATGTTGAAACAGATGTCTCATATACTTGATATACTTGATATAAAAACCCGTTGAATTTTCATGCACTGTCATTTCGCGAATAAACACTAAACATCTTAGCAATAATGTGATTTCAAATTCGTGAAACAGATGAGGTATGTACAAATACACATTATGTCAACTAGCATCAAACTTAGATATATTTAACAAATATATCGTTTAATGTAAAAAAATTATTTCGCTCTTCGCGAAATAATTTATCCGATAATAGATATCCGATAGAGCCGCGTCATGTCGTATGTCATGGAATGCTATTATAATCGGGATTTTAGCCGTAAAGGAAGAGATATCATCAGGGAAGAACATTTCGGCCATTTCGCTCTTCTTCTACGAGCAGAAATGAAAATCCGTTCAACGTTAGCTGGGGTAACGTATTTATCGAGGAAAAAAGAGCGCAGACCACCATTCGAACGAATCACTCGCGTATATCTCTGGCCATTTACCCAGTAAATTATGCGCATCTCAATCAAGACCGTGACTGTTGCTTTTTTCCACTCGTCACGTACGATACGTCACCGTAACACGTGTACATCTTTACGCACGTTATCAATGCGTATATACATACGAGGGAGTTGTACGTGCGTGCGTGTCTGTGTGCGCGTGTATATGTGCGTCGAGCGCGCATGAATAGGCAAATTGCATTACCGTAGACGTTACGAGAAACTAGTTCGAGCCGAACCAACAACGGGCAATAACAACTTTTGCGAGGCCGACGCGACGCCGCTATTTCGAGATGCATCACGGCACTGCCAAACGTATCCTCCCAAGGTCGTCCGCGAATGTCACGTCTTTTCTCCCCCGACGCGTTACGTAAGGCAGGTCTTAATCGATTCTCGTAGCTCGTTCGCGCCTCTTTTCCTCGCCGTTTCTCTCGCGAATTTACTTATCAAATTTTACAACATTCGTTTATTCGTGGATATTCGATTTTTCTTTTAACGTGATATATTTGAATTATATATATATATATATATATATATATATATATATACGAATGTTGTAAAATTTCATAAGTAAATTCGTATATATATATGAGC
>NW_020210520.1:1255188-1270443 GCF_003070985.1 Temnothorax curvispinosus | reverse complement strand
ATTCTGAAGCAAAACGTGAAATATCTCATTAAGTATTCACTTTTCAATGATCTTTTAATATTTTTGTATGCAGAATAATGAGAGGGATCGATTCACGAAGAAAAAAATAGGTAGTTTTATTCAAATTTTTAACAAGATTAATTTTGCTAATTAGTCTACATTGACTGAACATTTCTTACTGTACATTAGTATTATTTCCATGTTCTGAACCATTTTGTTAACATTTTATGTACATAGATCGAATATCTGATTAAGATGATGTAAGAGCACTGTACACTGTATATTAAATATGCAGAATGTCAAAGATTAATAAACCAAACTGATCACATCTTAAGTGGTTGGTCAAAAAACTTGTCGATAAAGAATGGCCTAGAACGCTCCGTGCCATTAATATTTATCATACATTTATGTCTATAAATAACCGTATCGTTGCCTACATAATGTTAAATATCGGAATACTGAACCCCATCAATAGTTCGCGTATGAAATAATGGGGAATTTCCGTGGGACGTGCACGTGGAATCGAGTTGCCGGCAGCCACCGTTCCAGGGCTTAATTTCGCTATTCCGATCAATTTCGGTTGATGCGGGCGTGTTCGGCTCGGACGGAGAACTTAAACTCGACGGCAGTGAAACTTACTCTTCGGCACCGTGACCGTACGCGGTTCAATAACCTCGCGTGCCACGAGCCGAAATTGCGAATAAGAGAGGTATACACCAGGCAAATGGAAGATCGCGATAGCGCAGCAGGAACAGCTACGAAATATTCCGCCAGCCCCCGGCGCTTTTACGTGGAGGTTGGTACAATGCCCGCGCGCGATCGATCACCTATGTCCGCCCATTAAAATAGACCACCACCCTCCCTCTCGACGTCACCGCCGTGTCCTTGAGAATTCAACCCTCGTACGACCTCCGTTCGTAGTGTTCGTATACGTCTATAAATACGACATGAGCACCCTTAACGATTCCTCATAATTCCCCCATCTCGATCCTTCGCACGCGTGCAATATCTGGGGCACTCGGAAGTATTTAATGACAACACGTGTGTCTCTCATGGTACGTATCTAAGAAAGAATTACACGAATTTTTCCCACCAATTAACTACCGTGCACGTCGCGGAGCAACAACGCACGTAACGGGCTAGGGAACTTTAATAAGGAAAGGGAGAATTACATGTATATTTTTTCTTCCAAGCTACACTCGACCCGAAGTCATTTCCAGGGAGATATTCGTAACGTTGATATGGAAGCTTCATTTCCCCATTTTTTTTCCGCCACCCTACAATAACCATTATGTACAATTTGTGTGTCGTAATTTTCTCGAGCAAATACCTTTCGCTGTTAGATTGCCCTCGCTCACGACAGATTTCGACGAGCTAGCGCCGCTGATTTAAATCACGACGATGTAGTCGGAGCGTCTTGATTTGGGTACGTCGATACTCCGTGTTCGAATAAATTCTCTCGCGAGATATATACGATCCACAGCTCCAGATCCTCTCCGTGGTTTTCTCTTTTTTTTCCTTTGCCACCGGCGAGAGAGATGCAGGAGAAGATCCCGTTTCTGGGACGAATGTTTTCCGTACGATCAATATGTCTCCCCCTGGTTTTCCTCCCCGCCGCACCGTCGTCGTCGTCGGGGACTACCCTCGTGTTCCTTAAAGGGTCGTTCCGTCAAAAGCCTCTTGTACTTTCCCTTATTGCCGAGTCGTGAAGATCAGCCTTGATGCCTGGGTTGGCCTCTTACGTCTGTCCGACATACCGTTGACCCTGGAGGGCTCGAGTGCGAGAAAGTTGATTACGCGAGATGGCTCTTGCATTTTCGCCTGCAAAAGCCTGCACGCGACCACTCCGAGCCATTATTGCGAATGTCCGTCATGTCGCGTCATGATTTGTTGCTGCACGAGAATAGAATCGTGACTTTCCTGTATTTTATACCCGTTACGCAAAGAGATACTTTCTTATAATTACCTCAGACAATATTATTGGATTACAATAGTATGCTTTAGAAGCGTAGATTATTATTATTGTGATTATTATATTATTTACAATCACTGTGTTTCATGTATCACGTTTTTCTCTATATTTTAGATTGTTATGTTACTTATAGTGTCCAGTCTAGTGATTAGCCTACAAAGGAGCCTGTCGAAAACTGATTATCGATTGCCCTTGCGTCATCCGCGAAAACGAGCAAGTCGTGAAAAATAGGCAATAACGAAAAATAGGCAAGAACCGCGGGCGGAAATGATAATTCTTTTTTCGCCGGTGAAAATGCGATTTCGTGGTACAAATGAAATTATTTCCCAGGTCCAGAACGAAGCCCATTGTCCAATCGGACGATGACTGTCGACAGACGATTGTATCATACCGCAGCGACAGCAAAAAAAAAGGACATTCTACTTCATTGACGGACGGACCGCCGAACACTTTCCCGCGCGCCGCGCGCCGTGTCACTCGCGCTTGAAACTTCTGGTCTAGCAAGAAATGCATCGCGACGGTTGTAACACGTTGTGAAAGCGATCGTTGCCACTTTGCATGAAATCCCGGAATTTCGCGCGACGAAAGTGTGACCGGCGATATTACATCAACAGCGGTAGTTCGACTTCCTGTTTATTTCGGGCGGATCGATTTCGAAATTGTCAGATATGTATCATGTCGGTCAAGCTTCTCCCCGGTGGTTGGTTACAATGGTGTTAAATTCTCTTGTAGAATATCGATTGTTTAAAAATATTAGCCGAAATTTTAGCGTCGCTTCTCCTCGGTAATTCGATAATTCGATTTTGAGAAGCATTCCAGCGGAAAGTATTTTGCGCGCATCGATAACCGATGACACGACGCATTCATATGTTCCACCGTTTAAGAATATTTATTGTTAGACGCAGAATGCTATTTCGGAATCTCGCGGCAGGCATCCGCTTTTTCCTCCCACGAATTGTATTTCGTCGCGCGGCCGCGAGTTCTCTTTTTTCCTTCTTTCGGAGATTATTTCGAAATTGGATCAAGTCAGCAGTGTTTGGGGAACGTGACTCACGGATGTATTTCGCGAAATTTCCTCGACGACTCGTTGGGCGAAGATTATGGCATTCCTCCGTGCAAACGTCACGAGAGCGCATTAAGAGCCGTTGTTTTTTAACAGCGTCGGCGGCACCGCCGCCACATCACCTGCTCTTCGTAAATGCCCAATAATACGCACAAACAAGCGATAACGGGAAGTCTATTGTTTATATTGACACGCGCCTTGCTGAATCACTATTGATGCTTTCGCGAAGGAAGTCGTAAAATCGAAAATGAGAAACGAATGTACGCACCATGTATGTATGTCAGATGTCACTGAACATATTGGATTAGAAATTTATGTCAATAACTTTTTTCTATATTTTATTTTTCATAATTTCATAAATGAATTAGAAACTTATGTCTCTCAATAAGTTTTTCCTATATTTTATCAAATGTTCCTTCACAAGTTTTTGAAGAAAAAAGAGTGTGTATGTATGTGTTTCGCAAATTTTTGGAAAAAATAAGAATGTCTATGTTGCAAAAAATAAATTATTGTGAAAGCAAAATTCTGTAGAAACTATTTGAAAGAGCCCTTCTTCTGAAGGGTATTTCAAGTATCACTTTTATGTATTAATATTGGGTTTTATTATTTAGAATCCTTCAAATTTTTCAATAAATTTTGTTTTTTTGATATTGCACATTAGTTAAAATATCATATAACAATCTTATAGAAAGAAATTAAAGAGAAATCAGCGAAAAAAGAATTCAGAAGATCGGCATGTATATTGTCCATTTTTCTCGACTACGAGAATGTTTCGTAGTCATTATATTCATACAAATGCATCACGTAAACAGCTTCGGTAACCGCAAACACGCGACTACGCACGCATGGTCGCACGAACTTCAACTTGTGAACTTTACTAATAACACTTGACGACTGCTTGGGGTTCACGGTCGCAGTAATTATAAGCCTTCCGCGCGATCCGCGTCTGCTTTTTCTTCAATGATTAAGCAACTTTATCCCATTTTTGTTGAATAGCTTTTTTTAAGGGAACTTTACGCATTTTTCAATATTAGCTCGCTCGATCCAATTTAAACAGTTTACTGTTTTCGAAAATGAAATAGTTTGTGACTCCGCTGTGTCTGTTGCAATTTTGAACAGCGTGCAACAAATGTTATTTGTTATGTCTTGCCAAGACTTCTCTGCACTCGCGAGAATCTGGCGCACACGTTCGAAATTGGTCGGCTGCTACGAGCGAACGAGAATACCTCGCGACTTCGTCGATGATGGCGGGAAAAAAAAAAGAAACACGGGGATTAAATCTCGGGGATTTATGGCGCTTTGTAAAAAATCTCTGGCGGTGCATAAAGTGTATATAGTTACGCTAGTCGCGATTTATTTCCGCCACGGTAAAAATTGATTCGTGAGCTCATGCGTGCGATTGATAATCGATATACGAGTTTAACGTGTTAACGCCGCAAATATATAACCAGCGTTTCTTTGTGTGTGCTTGCAGCTGAAGGACGTGCTCGAAACTCAAGAATAGAACAGAAGCAGATCTCCATAGGCGAACAATAAGGTAACTTTCCCGCCGCAGATAATGGAATAGCCGCGTCGCGTCGCGTGTACAAAGAGCCGCGGAACTCTCTCGCGTTCGATCTCGTCGTTCTCATTGTCAGATGACGGAATGCGCGAGGCGCGCTTCCTACAAGATAACGAAATAACACGGACTATCTTACGGAAAAGCCTTGCAATTAACCTTTGGCGCGCTCATGGTGCGCTCATTAGCGCACGTCATTATCGCGTCGACGCGGATTTATTCCACGTTATGTAAATCCCGGCGGAGAGATCACAATGATACACATTAGCGTTTATCATTGCGATCTCTTCTCGGAAATGGCAACCGGTATCATCGATTAAAATCCATGATTAATGTGATAAACGGCACTTTTTTAGGCTGTCGGAACGAGCCGATCGCTAATGATGACGATTTTTTTTTCTTCGTATCGCGGGAAGGAAAAAAGTATATCGGCATGTATATCGGTCTGATAAGACCGATTTGCAATTATGAAAATGAAGCGTAATTACGAAGTAAAGCGCAGTACGGCGCGCCTTTGATATCAACTTATCGATTTCTGATAAAACGTTTAACCAGCGGGACATTACCATTGATCTCGGTCTACCGCAATTCCAGTTGACCAACTTGACATTCGGTTGATAAGCGGAATTTATGAGCTCGATCATATATATGCTGCTTTTATCAGCGGTAAAAGTACAATATTTAAACTGCATAGGCCACCGCATATCCGCGACGTTATTTGCGTATACCTTGTGGAGATTGTCGTGATGAGTATTAACAAACTGTAGGTGTAGTTAACGCATTGTCTCTCATAAAGCGCGAGATGTGAAGTGGATTTTTAATTTACTAAATTACTTCATTAATTAAATTTGTCAGAATTAGAAATTTATTAATTATATATTTATTTATAATCAAGCTCTGCAGGTTTATTTAATGGATCATATAAATACTATAACATTTTTTTTAATTTTCATTAAGAAGTTAAATTTAAAATTTTAATTTAGCTTGATAAATATATTATTAAACTAGTCAACGTTGTTATATAAATTACACAATTGTGGCGGTTTTACATCAACTGCACTCATGCATTATTCCTCATTTAAAGGCACATGTCGCGGCATTATTTCATGCCAGTACTATCGCGTTGGTACCTCGCTGATTATAATTTCTTACTTTGCACGAGGGCCACTACGAGCATCCGTTCGCCACAACAACGCTATTTATGCCACTTGCTCTCTGGAAATAGTCTCACTGGCTGACTTCCAGATGGTATTTTTCACATCCACGTTAAGCCTGTGGCGCATAAGTTAACAGAGCGGCAAACAATCGATGACCCATTTGACACACGCACAATGCGAAAAAACGTGAGCGAAGGAAAAACAACGTTGCCAATATATAATCACGATGGCAATCGGCCGGGGTAGAATCAACTTGTATTTCAGTGCGAAATTTATTTCAATCGATACTCGTGGATTAAACTGAAAATTTGAATTCACTGAAATTAATTACGTATTATCTAGAATAAACTTTTTTTCTATAAAGATTGGTACCTACTTCCATGAGGCGAATGAAAGATAGAAATAAATCAAACGTACTCGAGTAATTTTTAACACATTAATAATTATAATTTTATTTCTTTCTGCACATAATCTTTCTCTATCTGAACGTAGATTGACGAATTAAGAGTAAAGTTTGTAATTGATGTTTCTCACATTAATAGATGTGAATATTTCACAAGTTTAACTTATATATGGTTGTAATTTTCTCTTGACTCCTTTTTATTATTGCAAAAAATTTAATATCGTAGAAAACTATAAAAATCCCAGGCTTAGAAAAAGATCGTATATAAACAGTATTATAACGTTCGCCGTACTCAACGTTTAATATCTTACGTCTTGCTACAGCAATATACTACTTTCGCTATTTGTATGAAAAGGACCGTGGAAAATTGCTCCAAATAAAACAGCCACGATCCATTAGAAATCTCAAAATATTTACCTCTTACTTGTCAGACTATTCGTCCATTGAGTGATCCATCAAACAGTAAAAAATATAAAACACAAATGCTAGAAATATATTATCCCCTTCCCCCTCAAAGAAATATATCTATTTTTTTTTTCTTTCTTTATATATATCTATCTATCTTTATTTATTTTATTATCTTAACGATTGTTTCGCCCAGGGGATTCTTTCTACGCTACAAATCCGTAAAACACGCATGCGGGACCTAGTGTCTCGTCCACCCCGGCAATGACTTCGAAGGTTTGCAATTTGCAACGCACGCGATTGGAACGGAGCGCGGCGTCGAAGAGACACGCGTATACATCGTCACGTAATGCAGATATATAATAATGCCTCTAATAATACGGCGAGGTCGTTCTTCCCCAATCTCTCGTGGATCGCGGGTCTCGCGGCCGTTACGACACACATCACGTTGATTTAAATTTCAGCTGTATCGCCAAACCGGCGCGACGATAAATCACCATAGCGGTGTTTCTCGCGCCAGCGTCCGCCGCGCACAAAGTGCCGTGAGAGCTGGCACGCGTTCGTCTTTACTATGAAGAAAATCTTTCGATTTTCTCTTCTCTTGAACGGACACACGCTCGCGATCTACACGGGTTCCATGACGCAACAAAAAATGATTAGGAATTTATCATTATTCTTTATCTTGTCATTCAGTTATAGGATATTAAGAGACTGCTCGATATTCTCCGTGATATTTAAGACAATAATTAATATTTGTTCGCGACATCAGTTTTTCTCATCACCGCATGGTCCATGATTGTGAGCTATATCTCTTTCGCCGCGTTCGTTGTGTAATCGACGCGGCATAGCCAAAGACAACAGAAGCGTTACGCATTCCGTTACGGAATTGTTTTTGCGCTATATATCTAAAGTCCGATTTTTCACGGGGTTTTCGCTATGGATTTCGCGCACGCGTACAGATTTATACGACAAACCGCGGCTATTTGCACATACGGAATTTATCCAATTTAATACACTGTTAAATTCGTAATGCCAAATTATATTCAATTTGAGTCATTTTTAACCATTCCTATATATCTTACTCAATACGTCGTTAATTTCACTGAAACAATGTTAATTTAACTAAACCCAAAACCCATTATTATTTTAACTCCATTGAGTTAAAATAATAAATTTCGACATACATACCTACATGTTAAAAATAACAAAATGTTATCTAACTCAAGGTATTGGTTTAAATTTCATCCTTTAATATTTAACAGTGTATAGAAACGCGTGATTTCTGTATGTTGTTAATTTAATTTTAGTTTAATACTAATAATTATAGATTAACTGTGTGATTATAGCCAGAGAAAAGAGGTACTCTTTTCATATATATAATATATATTATATTCAGCAAGTTTCGCATTGTATGCCGCGCACGCACACACGGCACGCATGCACCAGCGGATTCTCATTCACGCTGGCATAGCCGGTCACTCGGTCGGCCGTGATATTCCTGGGATGACACACGGCGCGCACCTTCGCCTCGTCGGAGATGAGACCTCTCTATTTATAAATATGGGTCGACGTGGCACTTTACGGTGCGTTTCGTCATTATTATTACGGCTTCGAGGAAACGCGTGAAAACAGCGACAGACAGCAGCCGGGCCGTCGCGCCACGCCCGCGCCGGATCGATCGGAGATTTTTGGATCAAACGTTTTTTCGCGTTGTTCAAAGTTCTAAAGATAGCGCGCACGCGTGATTGCGAACACCGTTGTCAATCTGCGCGGCGAATTAATCAGTGAGGCGAGTGGAATAGCGTTATCTATCGGTCAAAGATAGAGGAAAGAGTAAACATATGAGATATACATTCTTGTAAACATAAATAATATATGACCCGTCTCATATGCGCATTCTCCAAACTTTCGTGTTTTTTTTCTCTTCAAAGAAAGTTCCAGTTCTATTTCAGTGTATCTCGGTTTCCTCCCATCTTATATCGCCAGGCATTGGCCCCATTTACGACATCCGATGTTATTTAAAACAATGTCTCTGCAACAACTTCTTTCTATATTTATTGTTGTCGCCGTCGTCTGTATTGTATTATTGGATACGTCGGTGTGTGGTCGCAGATGAACTTTCTAAACGAGTTACCTTGCGCATCGCCATTCTGCCGGGCCATCAACTTTCGCAGAAGTGACGGCGGTCACGAAGCGTACCCTAAAGAAAAAAGAAAAATATATTCGCTCTAATTCGCTCGGCGCGATTATATTTTACGCCGTCGGGTAGCGGCAACAAGGTTAGCGTAGTCCTCGAGGAGTTCTCGTCAGTCGCATTCGCTCGTAACTGGAAATTGCACTTCTGCTTCGCGCGTGAAGGCACGAGGGACGAGCGTTGGGCGAAAGAGTCATGAGAGAAAGAGAAAGAGAGAGCATGCTCGTAAACACGATTAAAAGGGATTGGCACGAATTTCGCCGGGCGGGTTCTCGCTGAAGCTGAGGGGAGATTTCTGGAGTCTCTCCTTAAGCCTATTAAAATGCCGAGTAGTAGTAGTAGCGGCGTTGTTTTGGGCACTTCTCGTTTTGGCGTTACGCGCATCATTTAATCCGACACAACAAATGTACTTGCTTCTTTTATCGCTCGCTCGTTCATCCGTGTTCATTGTGCTTTTGCAAAAAATGGAAATTTTTTTTTATAAATCGATGGATGCATCAAGCACGCGCGCGCCGGCGTGTTACGATTATCGGAGCTCGCTTCGTTAACGTCATAATTATTAATTACATTTTTTTATTACTCGACCAAAGTGATGTATTGCGGTAAAATTGATCGAATCCCATAATCGAATAAAAGATAAAGGACTGCCTGTTGTCCGCACGTTGCGTCTCGTCGAGAATTTTATGAGAAATTTCTAACGGAATGTAGACCATGTTTTCACATAGCGAAACCATTGTCAAAAACAAATAAGCGGAATCTGGCTTTTGTTAGTGCGTTTGACGAGGAGGATGACAGAAACTATCGAGTACGAGGTACATCGACGCGCAATCGTCAGAGAACCCTGGTGCCTACATGAAAGCGATGTTTTCAATCTCGCAGCGAGGCGACGCGGAACGGAATGCGTATTCGTGACATTTGAAGGGGTGGTCTTAAATTAAAACGGTCAGAGGAGCTGAGTAGAGCGTTAAAGAACGCAGCGATTGCCACACCGCTGCTTTTGGCTGTAGTTCACTCTGAACGACCGCCTTCTGCTTCTTCTTTCTCTTCACCATCATCTTCTTCTTCTTTTTCTTCTTCTTTTGCCACGACAATATGTTCGATTGACCAATCGCAAGTCTGTCTGGCTTGCCATACATTTTTCGGTATTTTTAGAGCACCGATATTTTTAGAGGTGCGTCTCGATAATTGCTTTAACGCCGATTTGATGAAAAATATATTTATGCGACGTAATGACAGATTCATTTTAAATTTCTTTCCATATCAATTGATGTCAATCAAATTAATCTCACTGACAGTACATGAAGTACCTGTAACTTTAGGCTATCTGTTAGACAAAGAAACTGATTTATCGAATCTTATTTATCAACAGTAACCTAGTCACTCTGTTCATAATGTCATATAGCTCATGCAGATTAATATACATATGTCAGCAAACTCTTAAAGTCACATTTTGCAGCAAAGAAACTGCTCTTTCTGACGTAACAGTAGCGCCACGGTGTCTGCTATTTTATCTCTAATCATGTATGACCTCGTGCCCAAAGTAAGTCGATTGAAAATACATCGGGGACAATCGTTAAAAAGTATTTCGATCGCGTTGAAGGGAATATTTAGATACCATATGAATTAATTTTTTCTATATTTTTTTTATTCTGCAATATTTGCGTACAACGTGTAACGTGTATAAAGCATTATAAATGATTCGAAGAAAAACATTTTTACAGCCTTTGTGATTCCAACCATATAATTGTCGTGTCATAAACGTTAAGGGTGTTCGCAATACGTAAGGGAATTAATTTCAATTTAAGAGCGTCGTTAAGGTTCCGGATTTATATGGACCGTTTACGAGCATCTCTTGGAAATTGTGTAATGGACGGCGAATAGATGGAAAACGTCGCGTGAAAACGTGCCATCGTAAGAAAATTCGTAATAAGTGATGTCGTTACGCTGAATTAAGATACCCGCGTCCGACTGAGAGAGAGAGAGAGAGAGAGAGAGAGAGAGAGAGAGAGGCAGGCTAATCGTTACCGGACTATTCCACCACTATCTAACCGTCACCGCTTTTATCGCTCTGCGCTTTATTGCACATCGCGGCTGGCTACTGCCAGTAGCCAGTACTATTCCACTAGATCGAAGAGTTGCCTTTTGCGCGTTTTTTGCAGGTACAAAATGACACTTTGCAGCATCGCCGTGAATTAGATGACGTACGTGTTATCCTGGCGTAACGAGCCGTGACGAAACAACGAAAATCTGTCAGCGTCGACTTTATATTCGATCAAATCGAATTTGTTGAGACATTATATCAAGGAAACGGGACATCGTAAAAACATCATACGCATTCCAGATTGTCGTAAAATGTTTAGAAAAATTGCGAATATATGAAATATATACGCGTATATATAGATCTCTTAACTGTGATTAAAATCGATGTTCGATCCTTTTTCCTCTACTCTCTCTCATGGATGATTATATATCCTGAATTTAATATATATACCTCGCGTGCGATATCCCCGCGTGTGTACGATGGAAAAGATGGGGCTAATAAGAAAACAATTGGCTTTATGAGAACGTGCTCGCAGTACTTACCACAATATTGTTGAAATACGTAGCTAATGACATAATTTCCTTTCGTGGGCGCTTAACAATAGACGCATCGCAACGTCACGGGCTTATTTCCTACTGTCAAAATTTATGACACGACCGGAAGGAAAAAATTCAAGGACGCCGATCCACGTCGCGCGACGGACGATATGGACGAGGAGAGGGAGACGACACGCCGCGCTATAGCGTAACATCGTAAATTATGCTGCTGTTACGTCGACGACGCTTATGCCGTTGCGTTAAATAATCGCCAGGACGACTGCAAGCGTGCACTCAAGGTCGTTCACGCGCGGCGAGAACGCAAATGTTCGATCCGTCTCGTCGTTAATAATGCAACGTATCAATTAAACTCTCTCTCTCTTTTTTTTTTATCTAATTAAATATATGTCTTTCCGTGTACGCGTCTACTCGTTACGAAGGCACGAATTAATAATTACCTTATTATGCTCCATTTTTCACACTTTGCCGCGCTCTCTATCTGCGTAACAGATTTACTGTTACACTAATTTTGGTTACCGTTATGTCAATATATTAATAACGCTGCTGTTAATTCAGCGGTCAATAATCATAAATGTAACGTTATAAACAATTAATTATATATAACTCATGATACATTCTGATGTAAATATAATTTATAATTTATATTGCAAATTATATTCGCAACAATCTTTTACGTGCTGTATTTGCAATTAATACACGATAAACATTGATTTAAAGCTATAATTGATGCAAAGTACAAGATAATTTGCACATACCTGTTGAAAAGATATGCTATTTTGAGAGATCAGAATTTGTAAAAAAAAAAAAATCATTTGTACTACTTCGACGAATGATCAAATTGTATAATTGCGATTGACTTGACACGTCGCGATACAACTTATATCGTCGTACGGATCGTTAGAAGCCATCACGGACACTGAGAGGTACGACAAACCGTAGTAGTTTTAATCTATTTCTCGTACGAAATAAATCGAGTTTTATCGCGTCGATAACAGTAAATGCCCGGCCGTGAGAGCGCCGGACTACCTTTCAATAAGAATTCGTTAGTCAGTTCTGGATTCGTTATCACTTGAAGAAGTGAAGTTGAAAATCGTATCCGCTCTCGATCGCGCGCGCGAACGAAAAGTTTCTTTTTTTACATCAAGATATTTCTTACCAGGAAAATATCGTTCTACCTCTTTTTATCTCATTTGCAAGCTATATCTTATTACGAGTTCTGCTCGAGGGTTGGGACTCTTGAAAAGTTTCGAGTCTTACATTAGATGAAGTGATCGAAAGAGTTTCGAACTCTTTTATTACGTTGGTGCAAAACGTTTGTCCGTTTTTGCATCGCAAGCTTTGTTATTAAACAAAGTTGGAAAATTCAAGTTCCTTGGAAAGGGAATACAAAAATTTCTCTTATAAAACTAATAAAACAAAATGCTGAAGCTCCTGATGGCAATTTGTCGCATCAATTTTGCTAAAGTTTTGTTCTCAACTTTATTCGACAAATATTACGAAATTTACACTATCAACACGCGCTATATTTTCAATTAATGTATATTTCTCTTACCTCATATAATTATTAGAGATCGATAGACGAATGAGCGAAGCGTTTATATCTTTGTATCGCCAGGTCAAAAGATAAATATTTAACAGAGACATCAATGAATTGCGTCGCTAATCTTATTTTCACGCGTACGTTCTAACTCTGCTTTCGCGCCTTTCTTCGACACTACGCAATTGCCGTTAAATACGAATTTCGTTAATTTCGCACTGGTTAATTGGATCCGTCACGTTTAATTGTGTCGCAAACAATCCTTCGACTAAACGATGTATTGTACACTGTGACCCACTAATCGTGGGACCTTGGACGCATTGGACTGCCGCAGGTAGCGTTGTGCGCAATATTTCAACGTTCGAAGGTCGATCGGCAACCGATCGATTTATTAGCGCGAGTCAAGTGACACATCCATAGATGCCAATGGTAACTTTCCTTTTTAGCTGTCGCGCGACACATCGCTCCTACTTCATCGTTCACACCTCGCGTTGCAGTATAACAAAAATAATTCAGCGCCAAAGTAACATTTTTTATTAACTTTGTAACATTATTAACAAACTCACCAATTTGTTTTATTTTATTCAAAATAATTTTTGTTATATGTTAAGTTCCTTTTTGCCTCAAATAATTTCGCCGTCTTAACGTACGGAAAAAATACAAACAACCCTCGGTCGGACAGTCTAATAGGATATAATTTAACTGAATTGTATTTAGAAATCTAAATCGATACAGATGTTTTAACGAGAAGCTCTTAAAATCTGGCAGATTACGTTGGCGTCGCCGTTAATCGATCACCGAGTAAAAAGAACGTTTAATTAATACCGAGTGGCGCGTTGGTATCAACGTCGTTAAATCGCGAGAGCGATACTACGCTCCGAATTACATAAGCGACAAGCAACGGCATTCGCCATGGTCGTTTTCGCGAGGGACCTCGGTGGGAGCCCGCGCGCCGACGAGAGTCAAGAGCTCGGTTGCTCTCTGATAAGTATGCGCCAATAATCGATAATCGCATTTCAGGTTTGCTGCATGATCGCGCGCTGTTATATTCCTCTACGCTCGACATCACCACTACTCGATAGATCGTCCCGTGTCGGCGCGGCGCGTTTGTAAACTTTTACTTTTTATCGCCAACGTTCCCGGACGCTTTCGGAATTGCTCAGAATGGAGGGAAAAAAACCTAATTTTACCAATGAATAATTCACCGCGCGATAAAAGTCATATCTCCCGTGCGTTTCTCGTATTCATCGCATGCAATCGGCGGCCAAATCGTTGTCGATTTAGCCACTTCCTCCGAGGCAGTTTACGTATATCAATCCACATTTTTTCGATATCAGAATTGTTCGAGGTAACTAATAACTTTTAACGTGCCTTCGCAAAAATGGTACGAACAAATTGTTCCGTCGTTATCGCTTTTGAAAAATGACGGCATCGCAGTTACTCGAGAACTCAACCAGCGACTTATCGCTATTTTTCAACGATGCTCCTTCCTTCCGTTATATATGAATAAAATAAATTACAAAAATAACATCGTCGCGCGGACACGATGCTTCAATAATTGCGAAATTTTGTAGTATGTCCGGCGTTGTTCCCGTTTATGAATGGCGAGAGAGAGAGATTCTATTAAAGGTTGTGCGGGGAGAAGGCGAGAGTGGCCGGTCGGCTATTGAAACTCGCCGGTCGGCTATTGAAACTCGCCGGTCGCCGCGCCGCGTTGCGTTGCGTTGCAGTCTACGTGCGACGCTCGCAATTGTACCGCCGTTGCGTAATCCGCCTCGTGAACGTACGCGTACGCGTATCGCGCGGGCCGTGCGTGTGAGTGGCTGCGCAAGAAGGTCCCGAGATGACCGTGGCCGAGCCGGCATACGCCGGTAATATACTGGTGCTGACATGGCCCCCGCGTCTACGTGCACACGTGCGCCGCATCGTGTTCCGCGCGCGCAGAGTCGGTCAATTTCGCGCCATGTGAGGCCATGCATGATGCATCGCGGCAAAAATGGAATTCCCCCTTCGATCTCCTTCGAAATAAAAAAAAAAAAGATTACTATATCCCATGTGCGAATGTCGGACTTCTGCCAGAGTTGTCCGCATGGCCCAGAAGTGGCACAATATTGGCTGCCAAGACTTGATGGGTGGTACTGCCCCAGTACGGATAAACCGCTAGATCAGTATTGTGCCGTCTCGGTGACCAGTATTCCTATGCAACCATATTCTGTTCCGAGGCGAGTCTCGTCTCAGTACTGACCGTGTATAAGGCCAAAAATGATTTTGATCCACGGCCAAAAGTCGGCTCAGTACTGGGGATGTATTGGGTCGACTTAGAAAATTTTCGCTCGGGACCGGAGGTAACAACCGCGCAAAAGCAACA